>NW_022596909.1:0-2915 GCF_009176505.1 Sitodiplosis mosellana | reverse complement strand
TTTCCAAGATTTTCCAACCATTTTCATTTTATGAATGTACGATCGTATGCTGAAAACGAATTCAAGAAAATTTCCCGGAAAATTGCAAATCCTGGAAAATTTTCCGAAAATGAACTTATCGCTATAAAAGGAAAATGGAAAATCGGGGAAAATTATGAGAAGTCCCATTCGATCGGGCGGAAAATTTCATGGGGATGGTAGCCGGAGGCCGAGATTTGGGGCCTAAATCCAGCCGTTCCCGAGATATTGCGAAAAAACTGGCTTTGGTACTGAATTTTTCAGTATTTTTTAGAAAATAGTTGGCAGCCTTAAACTATCACATGGTTAGTTTTTTCATGATGCATTTTTTCAATTTTGATTTTGATTTTTTCATAAAAAGTACTCTTTTGTGTTTTTTGTTGATTGCGTGGAATAAAAACACTTGGTGAGGGGCTGGTATCTGAAGCAATTTTATTCATCTGAACGCAAAAACACTTTGGTTATGATTTTGCCTTTGTTAAAGGCAAGAAAAATGAGTTTTAGCTGGTTTTTGTCGATTTTTCATGTTTTTTCCAACTTCTAATGGTCATATCTCAAAAAACAGAGTTTTGCCAGATATAAGCTATATGTCAAGTTTTAGCTCTAACTTGGGGCTAAATTCCAGAGAATTTTCAAAAAAATCGTCGGAGCCGATTTCGAGAAAATGGCCGATTTGTGCAAGGCCAGGTGACCATTTTTTTGAGTTTCTGCCCATAAGACCAAGCCAACTTAATTTTTTTCATCTTCAAATGGTGCCATTCGATAGCTGGCCTCGAGACCTTTCCAACTATACCCAAAAGTCTGAGATCGGTTAACTGGACTGGGCACAGTGGCCATTGAAAGGAAGGTCATTTTTTGAATTTTCAAAGGCCGGCCAAGGCCATGATGGCGGCCAAATCAAAAAATGGCGGAACAAAAAAGTCTTGATATACTTCTATTATTATTATTATTATTCTGCACCATACAGCGTTTCTTCGCCAGAGGTGGTTTATTTAGCATAAATAAATCTTGTTATATTTACAATGTTTGCAATGGGATAATTAATTCTATTTGACTTTACTCTCTCCAAATTCTATTTCTCTTAAAATAATCAGCTACTCTCTGTTTTACAGTATTTGTACTTATGTTAAAATCAATTAAATAAGTATCACAATTCGGAATAGTAGTAATATTACATTCATCTGGTAAATTAGGCGGTTTGATAGGAACAAAGTATTTATAAAATTCATTGTATGTACTCAAGATATAATTGATAGGTTCAAACTTGGAATAGCAATTTTGATGCGTCGGTAATGAAAGGAAATCTGAGTTTCTTGTCCAATGTCGCGGTGTTTTAAAACTTATTTTGCTCAAAATGTATTTCGATGAAGTATTTCCACATATCACATTGTGGACAAGTGATATTTGTGCTATCTTTCTCCGCTCTTCCAGCGTAATCATTTGTAATTCAAGCAGTCGGCATTCGTATGGCGGCTTCCTGAATCTGTTTGGCCACTTCATTTTGCGCAGTGCAAACAATAAAAACTGCTTCTGGATCGATTCAACTCGTGCAATTTTTTCATCGGTGTATGGGTTCCAAATTTGGGAAGCATATTCCACAATCGGCAATACAAATGTGAAAAATAATTTCTTTATTGTCCATGGATCATCAAATTCATATCCAAATCGTTTAATCCATGCTAAACGTGATTTCGCTTTGGCTGTAATATACTCAATGTGTGCATTAAAATTCAATTTATGGTCAAGTATCACCCCAAGATCCTTTATCACATTATTCAATGCCTGAAAGTTTGAAAAAGATCGGACAAAAAGTACGGACGGACGGACGGACACACAGACAAAACTATTATCTCAAAATGATTGGTGGAGACGCCAAAGAAAATTTTCAAATCGCCATAACTCATGAACGGATGGTCCGATTTCGACGTTCTTGGGCTTGTTGGAAAGGTCTCGACGAGGAGCTTCAGAATTTGTTTCAAATTGAAAACATGTTTCAAATTGAACGGGCCGCGTTCAACACCCGGTAAATGGGAAAGACTGATAATTGTACATAATTTTCAAGTGGCTATTTCTATGGAGGCGGTTGGTCGATTCCCAAGTTTGAATGCATTTTCCGGGCCTATGAGCCAAGGGCTTTCTGACGATACTTCATTCATACCAGATGACCTCTTAGGGAAAAAGTTCGAAATTGCGTGTATATATAGCGAGTTCGACTTTCAGCACAGAGGTGCTTTCGTCACTCGCGCCTGCTGTCGCCGGCTGTGATGTGTAAATATTTATTGGTTTTAATTTACCATTTAAGAGGTGAGTTTGGATAAATTAGCAGAAAAGCGTATTAAAGTTCGAAATATTCCATCTGTTGCATTCCATCAACGTTGCTTTATAAGCGATTATGAATGAACGTAATGAAAAATTTACGCTCATTCAAAATCGGTTGCAAATCGACGTTGCCAGAACATGCACAATCTCGTTTGTGTGTGCAATGTCTATTGCGCGCTAATTTTCAGCATCAGACCAGCAAGAAACTGTGTTGTTCGTCGAACAACCGATTATAATACACTTGAAAATTGCACATAAGTGTGAGCGAAATAGCATAAGTTTTCGACGCTCGAGTTTTTTTCCATATAGGCCAATGCAATTGAATATAATATTATTAAATTTTTGCACATGGAAATATCTCGAAAACGGCTGGGTAAATCGGCAAAATGGACCGTGATGTTACTCCCAAAGGGAGTGTGGACACCTGGCTGATTTGATGGCCTAGAATACAAATCCGGTGGAATTTGGGCTGATCAATGGATTCTCAGGATTTGGCCAGATTCCAGTGCTTCCTTTTTTATGTGCATCTGTAAACACATTCTACCTACAGTCAGTCAAAAAAGTATTCGGCCACTTGA
>NW_022596908.1:0-1353 GCF_009176505.1 Sitodiplosis mosellana | reverse complement strand
GTTTTCAAGGCAAATCCGTTGTAAATTAAGAAAAAATAACAGTGGAATTGCGGCTGTACTGTACATTCATTGCATCTAGAATCAAAGTAGACACAGATACACACAGCTCAGATCACGTGCATCCAATATAAGCATACACTATGGGTTCTCGTTATCCTACTTTTTCTCCGAATAACGGAAGGTTAAATACAAAAACGTCCAAAAATAAAACAAAATCGTCTAAAAAATTGACAATTTTGTCTAAAGGAAATCGTCCCTTTTTTTAACAAATTCGTCTAAAATATTTCTTTCAAATGACAAAATCATCTAAAAGACTCCAAAAACATCTATGGACAAAATGTTTATTTAAAGTGACAAATCCATCTAAAATGCTGAAAAAAAATTCAACAAAATCATCTAAAATTTGTTAAAAAAAGGGACCATTTCATTTAGACGAAATTTCGAAAAAATTTCATTTTTTTAGACGATTTTGTTTTATTTTTGGACGTTTTTGTAAGCAGCCATAACGGAACACTCATTCGCAAATCATTTTAGACAACAGTGTTAATTCATCCCACAGATGTAAGACATTTTCTCCCAATTCACTTCACTGATCAATTTTTTTTCCAATTTTCAGCCAACAGTAAATCGGAAGATGGCCGGACAGATCTTCATAACGCTGCTGAAATAGGTAACTTTGAGTGTTTACGTTCACTAAGTAAGAAATTGATTGAATCTATTTTATTGATCTGTTTCAGGTAATTTGGTAGAAGTTAGAAAAATCATCGAGAACGGAGCCAAAATTGATTCTACAGACAAAAAAAAGCGTAAACCTCTTCATTTGGCTGCTATGAATGGTAATTTTGCACATTCATTTTCATAAATAAAGAAATTGACTTGATCTTTCTCATTGAACGATGTTACTTTTCAGGTCGCAAGACTGTCGTTGAAGAGCTCATGATATATGGAGCCAATCTTGATTCTTTAGATGAAAATAATCAGACACCCCTTCATTTGGCTATTGAGAATGGTTTTTTTTTTTTAAATATTTATGCATACTAAATATGAGGTTGGTTTGATCTTGTTCATTGATCGATTTTATTTTTTAGGTCACGGAATTGTCGCTGGAATGCTCATTTGGGGTGGAGCCAAATGTGATATTGTCGACGTTCTTCAACGGACACCTCTTCATTATGCTGCTATGAAAGGTAATGTTGGTTAATTATGCTCAATAAATCAGAATTTGGTTTGATCTTTTGCATTGTTCGGTGTTATTTTTCAGGTCTCAAGGATATCGTTGAAAAGCTCATCACAAAAGGAGCCAATCTCAATAATAAAGATCTTCATGGGAGCATACCTCTCTCGCTAGCTATC
>NW_022596907.1:0-5150 GCF_009176505.1 Sitodiplosis mosellana | reverse complement strand
ATTGTAGTGTCCAAGTCATCATTTTTTTCACCCACGTCCATCGGTTCAGCTGACTTTTCATCAATCACAACATTTTCAGTGTGCATGGTGTCATTGGAATTTTCAGTGTGTACGGTGGCGTTGGCATTTTTGGCACTTTTTTGCGGTAAGTCAGAACACTTGTTAATCCAAGAAAAATAGTTGGCCGCAAAAAAAAGTGCCGTCCAGACATGAAAATCATGAAATCACTCTACTCAGCCCTAGTTCAATCACACCTAGAATACTGCAGCAGCGTCTGGCTTCCTCATTACGAGGTGCATAAAAATAAAATTGAATCGATCCTCAAACAATTCACCATGTACGCACTTCGAGAATATCCATGCGAGGCGAATAACTTCAAAATTTCATCATATGACCAACGCCTAATCACATTAAACATGAAATCGCTACAACGTCGGAGAATAAACTCAGCATTAATGTTTGTGTATGATTTGTTAAATGGCAATGTTCACTGTCCACTTTTGAGAAATGAAATTTTATTTAATGATAATGTAAGAAATCTCAGGAAGAAGAATTTATTTATTGTAAATAGCGAGCATTTTCGACGCTTTGATAATATTCCGATAAACCAAATGTGTAAATACGCGAACAAAGTACCTGATCTATTTCAAAGTCATTTATCAAGATATTCATTTAAAAATAAGCTATCGTCACTTGATGACAGTGTATTTTCACATTTGTGCAATACTACTCAATATAATACGAATTTCACCACAATGTAGATATATCATACTGTTATTTTCGAAACACTCTTTATATTATTCAATAAACAACCAGAACTTGGTTTATCATTATTATTATAAAGACAAGAAATCTTAATATATTTTATGCCAAAGTTATTTGTTTTCAATTGTTTTTAATGTTTTCTGTTTTGAATCATAAAATTTGGTGCGATTCACTTACTTAAACAAAACATAGGAACTCGTCGACTATACGGTACAAATATATGAGGCTGTGAGAATGAAAATGGCAATACAGGAATAAACATTCTGAAACGCATCAAGAATAAAAATTCGCAAAAATGAATCATGAGTTCTGAATATGCAAAAGTGAAACATGAATTTACATGGGCAGCATAGGAGGTTCATGGTTCACTTTTGCGTATTCAGAACTCATGATTTATTTTTTTTATTTTATTTATTTATTTCGGCAAATGCAACGCATGAACGCCCTTAAAAACTAAATTACAAAATTTGAGTTTTATAAACTATATAAATCGATTAACGAAAAAGTTTAGATACGACATTTTTTTGGTTTGTTTAGCTTGAATTGATTTACTTAATTGTGAGTCTGATAAAATTTGTCTAATTTTTTTCTTAAAGTTAAGTGTGGTTTTAGATTTTTTCAAAGGTGATCATAACTTATTATAAATAGAAATGCTACGATTAATGAATGATAGGGAACCGTATTTATTTTTAGTTTTGATTTTGTTTAAATCTTTGGCCCGTCGCGTATTATGACTATGAATATCGTTTTTTGTTCAATGAAAATATCACATTTTTATTTGTCATTGATAGTTTTATAAAAATTGGTGCCTAATTCTAGCTCAATTACATTTTCAAATTGTATAATATCATGTTTATTAAAAATATCTTCAGTGGAAATATTGCCAACTCGGTATTCATTGTAGAAAAGATTTCTTAGACATTTATTCTGTAGTATTCGAATTTTTTAAATATTTTCTTTGCTTGTGCCACTCCAAATGGTTAATAGGTAAATGATATTCGAGTAAAAGAATGCATAATAAAGCATTTTTTTAAATTGCATCGCCGCAAAGGAAAGAGACTCTTCTAAAGACTCCCACATATGGACGGACTTTTTTCATTACGGATTCGACATGAGAATTCCACGTTAGATTTTCGTCAGTTAATAGGCCAAGATATTTAAATTCGTCAATTTTTGTGATTTTTACATCATTTAAGAAAATGTCCGGCAAATTTTTAAACTCTTTTCTATTTGACTTATAAAAAAGTATTTTAGTCTTATCAGCGTGAAGCACAAGGGAATTGTTTTTGAACCATTCGCTGATTTTCATGAGATCCTCCTTGATCATTTTATAAAGGGAGTTTAAATCATCGGCAATATATGTTATTGATGAATCATCTGCGTAAAGCTGAAGATTACCCCCCAATTTTAAATTGAAAATATCATTCATATAGATTATGAATAAGAGAGGTCCAAGTTTGGAACCCTGGGCTACTCCAAATTCTGTATTTTCAATTTGACTCAGGGAATTTTTAATGGAAAAGACTTGCTCTCTATTATTTATGTAACTGTTAAAAAGATCTAAAACATTACCCCTGATGCCAATATGTTCCAGTTTTTTTACCAGGATATTTCTGTCTACACAGTCGAATGCTTTTGCAACGTCCAGGAAAATGGTGCAGACTAGTTTATTATTATTGAGAGCTCTCTGTATTTTGTCAATGAAAGAAATGCATGCTGATGATGTATTTGATTTTTTTAGAAAGCCAAATTGATTGTTTTTGAAAAAATTATTCATATCAAGGAAAGTGTACAGCCGATTATATAGGCATGATTCAAAATTTTTTGAAGTAATATTTAGAAGAGAAATCGGTCGATAATTGAACTAAACTAAACTGACGTTGACTAGTGATATAACATGAACTGAAAACTTAAAATTGTCAAAATTCTAAACACTGTTAAACTGTAAAAACCGTCGGCTTATTTAAGTAGACGTTAAAACTCGCAAATAAATAAATAAATAAATAATTTTTTACCTCAAATTTAGAACCAGCTTTTTTGTAAATGGGAACTACTTTGGCTATTTTGAGGCATTGTGGAAAAATACCGAGAGAAAATGATTGATTCAAAAAGTGAGGGAGAATTTTACTTAGAGATATAGAGAATTCTTTTGTGAGTTTAGTGTTAATTTCATCAACACCCGTAGAGAAACTGTTTTTTAAATTTTTTATGGTTTCAAGAATTTCTTCTTCGTCAACATTGTAAAGAAACATTGAATTTGAATAAGAGTATTTGCTCGTAATGATGTTAGAAGTAAATCCAACACCATATTGATTTTCGATGGTTTTTTTGGGAAGATCAACGAAATATTTATTTTTTTTTTTTTTTTATTAAACACCGCCAAGCTCTGGCTGAATATAATGTGGGTTTTGATTGAGGTTTGGCCGGAAAAGAGTGCAAGACTGTTACATATTTAAAATAATAAACAATTAGTAGCAATAGGTTTCGACAACTATCAGTTCTCGCCTCGTTAAAAACCTGGCTCTTTTCGTACATCATGCGGTATTCACAATAGTAGGAACATGAAGACTAAAACAGTCATACAACCAAGATGGAAATGCTTGATATTAGTCTATAGTAAACGGTCCAGGATAACCTTTGGTAAACGTTTCCAAAGGGACAAAGGCTATGTGAAGCGTTAATTGTTACGCGTTAAATTTAAGACTTTGAGACTGCAAAAGTCGTCACTCAATTTATCAGATAGATAAATTGATGAGAAGTTTTACGTCGGTTAAGGCAGATCCATGTTGATTGCAGAGTGCATTGAGTTGACATGGACCATGATTTGAAACGTATGGTAAATAATTCAAAATTGACTTCAAAGATAAGAATATTAACTCGCCAACTCGTGGATGGCTACAACAAAGCACAAAATCAAAAAAATAAAAATTTACAATAAATAAGTGTAAACATCACAGATAAGTATCATCTTTTCAATACATATAAAAGAATGTATGGAAAACAATTCGTCAGTCTTTTAATATTGATTTTGCTGTGCGATCCGTGTGAGATGAGTTGAATTCCACGTGGGTGGTTGGAACCTGGGACAGCCCCGCTCATGTTTGTTGCAATCAGAAGCAACCAAATGGCACCCGGGCAGTATGCTTTGTCATTGGGAATTCGTCCGCTTGGGATCATGGATCAGGTTAAACGGCAACATGAAAATCGAAATTTCATCATTAATGTGGGCAGTATCAAGGTGTTCTCGTAGAGAACACATACAAAAAATGAGGTTACCTGGATGAAAAATTGACTAGGCGGCCAGGTAGTCATTTGAGTTTGCAAAGCGATCCGAAAGTGGTGTCCGTCATTTTGCGAACCGATGATGCAAAATTCTTCTTTGAGGTCGCTGCTGTGAACAGTTCCGGCACCATGTTCGCCATTTTGCACATTTGAGGAATTGGAGCTTCGCGCACCAGCTTCATGTGCTTGTCATTGACCCTGAATTGCTCGCTGTGTCTCAATGAACGCCCATCATTAAATGAGACTTTGTCACTAACCGTTGGACAGTTAGCGTTACCGTTGATGATGTCGTAGAAAAAACTCAATGACGCGTTGACACGTCGACGGCGAAGACTAATCATGTTCAAGTCTGACAATCGTTGCTCGTACGGTGTGATTGAGTATTGGTTTTGCACGGATGGGTATTCTCGACGAGCGTACATAGTGAATTGGCGTTGCACGGATTCGATTTTGTCACTGTGGATTTTGTGGAATGGAAGCCATACCATGGCGCAGTAATCGAGGTGAGACTGAACCAATGCAAAATACAGCGACTTTAGTGTGGTAACGTCAGTGATGTCATGGCAAAAGCGCTTGACAAAGCCAAGTGCAGCCGTTGCCTTTGAAGTGACCATGTCAATGTGTTTGGCAAATGATAGTTTTTTGTCAATTAGAACACCCAAGTCCTTGTGTTCAGTCACTTTGTCGAAGGTGTGGTCGCCATAGGTGTAGCTTGTTTCCAAATGCTGACGTTTCTTGTAGATAGATAGCACTGCACATTTTTTGAGGTTGAGGTGCAGCAGATTCACGTCACACCAATGTTTAAGTTTGTCGATGGCTTGCTGTAGCATCTCCGAATCTTGCTGAGACTTGATGATTTTGGCTATTTTGATATCATCAGCAAACAGTAAAATCATGATGTCTGGGGGCATTTGATCCACGATGTCGTTGATAAACAGCAGGAACAGTGTTGGGCCAAGGTAGCTCCCCTGTGGGACACCCGACGACGCTGTAAAATCATCCTATTCACTTGCTCCATGCTTGACAAATTGAATGCGATTTTCGAGGTACGACTTAAGCCATTCCAGCAAGTTTTGAGGTAGATTGAATGTTTTCAACTTCTG
>NW_022596906.1:0-6037 GCF_009176505.1 Sitodiplosis mosellana | reverse complement strand
TTGCATGAAAACTTCTAATTATGCGTTAAAATGCGATCACATGTCAAGAAATGCCAAAAATGAAGTGTCTCGAATTTCCCCATAAAATGTGTCTCGAATTTCCCCATTTGTACAAATTGTCAAGATGACGTCGTTTGACTTACACAGAAAATTTTCATGCAAAATTCCTGAATTTCCTTAACATATTTACCTGAATAAATTCCTTAAAAAAAGTTGTGAAAACGATGTAGGCACGCACACTCAATTTTAATATTTTTCAAGTTAGTTTCACGTCGATATCGAACAGAGCTAACAACACGTGCACTTTCTTCGACTGCTTATACAAAAATGAGGTTTGACTAAAAGAAAACGATGACAATTGGTTTCATGTGTCAAACTATTCATTTGCGGCGAAATTCAGACGTGTCTCGAATTTCCCCACATCTCGAATTTCCCCTATCTTTTCACTCGAATACAAAAACATTAAATTGAATAATTTTAGCTGTATTGTTCGGGAATTCCTCACCGCAAATTATGCAAGTTATTGTCTTATGTGCACGTATTATGTGTGAATGCAAAGCACCATTATTACCACAAAGCAAACCGCAGTTGGGGCACGTTACTTGACGAGACAAATCACGTAATCTGACTATGCCGTGGACATTTTTTTATGAAGTTCCAAACTCCTTTTTCCAACGTGAGTATTACCGCATACATCACAACGGAAATTCGTTCTTTCTGACGAAGTGTGCGTTTTCTTGTGCATGTTCAAGGCCATCGGGTGCCGGCAAATTTTTCCGCAAACATCGCATTTCCAAACAATGGGAGGGTTTTGTGTATCATGTTTCTTTTTGATGTGTTTGGTTAATGAAAAGCTGTGTACATAACTTTTGCCACAAATTTTACAAGCGAATCGGTGAATGCCTTCATCCACTGCTGATTGACCAATGTAATCTACATTGGAGTGAACTTTTTTATGCCTCAGTAAATCCTCTTTCGACGCAAATGAGTCATCGCATATTTCGCAATTGAAATTGCGTAGAACACCAAACCGTTCTCGGATTTAAATTTTGGAACCGGGGGGGCTGGCGTCACGGAGCTCATTTTTTTAAACTTATATTTCGACTTTTGTTCATTTCGAATCAATAGAGAAACCTGATATGCGGGATTTTTTTTACCCGCTGCTAAAAGAGGTGAATGACATCTTAATTGAAGGAGGCATAAGTCTTGTAAAAGAAGGAATCAAATACAATTTTCTGCCGGTTGTATTGCAAAGCAGTTTGGATTTGCAAGCTAAGAAAGATGTACAACAAATGGTCGGACCCATTGACTATTTCGGATGCGGCTATTGTCTACATCCTGGATACCCCGTCAAAGCATGTAAATATACTCAATCGAACTCATGATGGAACGTTGAAAATTTATGAAAACCTCAAATCATCACATACATATCTATTGACTAGATCGAGAGGAGAGTATGTGAAAAAATTCTAATATATTTTGAAGGAGGAGAGTATGTTTTCTGATGATTCTGTTGGCGTTAAAGTAGTGTATGTTGTAGTACCGTCTAGCCTCTGCGGTCTTCACGATTTCCGCGCAACTGATAGGAGATAAAAATACGGTGTCTTCGGCAAAGTTGTAGTACTCGAGGTCTTCTATAACATTGCTGAAGACATCTATCTCTTATCTCTTATCAGTTGCGCGCAAATCGCGCACATAAAAAAGCAAATTTTATATAGAACTTTTTTTTTCTTATCATTTTTCGCGCTTTTCGCGGAACTGATAAGAGATAAGAGATAATTGACTTCAGCAATGTTATAGAAGATCTCTGCTACAACTTTGCCGAAGACACCAAGTTGTTATCTCTTATCAGTTCCGCGGAAACCGTGAAAAACCGCGAGGACCCGCTAAAAACGAACATACTCGCTTTTAACCATTTTTAAGTCGACAGAAACTTGCTCTTCTCTTTCGTAACAAAGTCAATGAAACATACACTACTCTCAATCTCACCCATAGAAATACAAATCATACGACCACAATTATGACTTTGAAAATTTACAGGGACAACATTCAATGCACACTTAAAACTATCGATCAAGGGTATATCTTCTTCATCATCATCAATTACGTTAGCATTAATGTTTCGCGGTACATTTCTTTGCCTAATCTGTCTCTGTGTCGCTCTATTTCTTGCCCTCTCTCCTCTACCGCCCAAAGTACGATTACGAACCATAATAAAATATAAAATTTGCCAAACGATTTATCTAAACCGAATCTAATTCAATTTCCAAAAAAAAAACGAAAATTAAAACCCGTTAAAAATTTTACTCATTACAAAAAAAAAGAAAAAAACCTATTTAATTAAATTTCCAACTCACGCGACTAACGAAAATTCAATACATCATTACAAAGTTTTCAAAATACTCATAAACACAAAAACTCACTATTCCATTACAGCAAAAACAATTCAAACACGAAAGAATATAAAAGTTTCTACTCACAGGAAGCATTACGCTCAATGTTGTATGCGAAAACAGCCAAAAACTAAACGTCTTCTTCCCGCAAAAGTACAGCTGGATTTATGGCACCAAATAAATCGCTTAATTGTTCGGTCAATCAGCCGCTCTGAATACACACTGTTTGTACTGTAAACGAAAAAAAATATTCATGAGAAAAATGGTCCCACAAAACAAAACCCCCTAATTTTCGACAGGTTTTCGACAATTTTCGACATTAACTCTAAAACGAAAAAATGAAATAATATTACGAAAAGTAGAATATATTTGTTTTTATCATGTCTGAATATAGATTAACACCCAAAAAAACTACATCATTTCCTTTAGTGATTTTGAGTTACTGGGATTTTCGACATCATATGTTTTCTACCTTACCATCCCTGAATTTCATTTCCATAATGACTCCACATGCCGCATTTAGTTCGGTTTGTATGGTCGCGATTCATGTTGCGTTTACGAGAAACCAATTTCATATTGCACTTCGGTTCATTTTTGCTTCTATTATATATAGGTTCAAAATATCGGCAGTTCTTGGTTTTCAACGAATTGTTTTTCATTCGTTTACTTAAGCTCCATCACCACGTCAAGGTGAACTGCCACCCAAATGAGTAAAATTTCATTTGGGCCACACACAATATTGAATAGTGTGTGAGATGGAGTCCCCCGAAGGGGTTTTTTCAGTTGGTTTTCTCCAACTCTCTCTCCCATTTAAGGGGTCCCCGAGACATACCCTTTTTCAGTAGGCGTAAACCCTACATCTATGGCCTATATTTACAATGCCGCACCTTTAGGAGGTCACCACTTATCAATAAAAGTAAATTAAAAAGTTTGTACAACAAAGACTTAAATATAGTACAAAGTGTACTGCACAGAAGACCTAAAGTGCTAATCGATTCCTTCAAGTGATATAACACGATAACATTCATTGCATTCGTTTATGTTTATCGTGTAGTTTCGACGACACGGTGACTTTGACCCTTTTCCTCTTGGTGACGTTGTGCATCAACGGCATCAACTGCGTTGTATGCACATTTAACGCATATCCACTTTCTGCTTTGCTGGCGTGGAACACCCCATGGTTCCGCGTTTCGTGCAGACAATCCCGATGTCGATGGCTGACTTCTTTCGTCTTCCAATCGCATTGACCGTGATTGTGGTCGAACACGTGGGTCCACAGGCATCTCTTCATGTTTCTTGACCATATGACGTTCATATGAGCTGAAGTACTTAGTTTTAAAATTAGGGCAAGGCCATAATTCTGCTGTGCATTTCCATACTTTGGCGTCATCTTTTTTGCAGGTTAATAGATGACGGTCACAGTTGTCCTGTCGCGAAGAAGTTGTTCCGCAATTATTCGGACACTTTATGCGCACAGGTGCTTCCCCAGGAATGCCTTTTCGCTTTCTAATATCCATTTCTTTCTTTCTTTCCAGTTCTTTCAATAGAATCAATATTAGCTGTGAAGCTTTTTATAACGTTGTTCGTGAAACCGGTGCCTGAGTGCCCCAAGTGCATTTTTGTATAAAAACTAGAGTGTGATAAGAGATAAACGATTTGTGCCTTGAGCAAAGTTATAGAGCATGTCAAGTACTAAAATATTCTTGCAAACACTATTCCGTTGTCTCTTATCAGTTCCGCAAAAAACCGCCAAAAACGCGAGATTTTCCATATCATTTTTTACAGAATTGATAAGAGATAAGAGATATTTGTCTTGAGCAAAGTTGTAGAACAGGTTGAGTTCTACAACATTCTTGAAGACACCAACTTGTTATCTCTTATCAGTTACGCGAAAAATTATAACATAAAAATCGCGTTTTTCGCGGTTTTTCGAGTAACTGATAAGAGATAACAAGTTGGTGTCTTCAGGAATGATGTAGAGCTCAACTCTTTCTACAGCTTTGCTTAAGACAGATTTCCCCTAACTCTTATCAGTTACGCGAAAAATGACAAGTAAAAAACCCGTATTTTTCGCGGTCATCTGCGGTTTTTCGCGTATTTTGCGCAACTGATAAGAGATAAGAGATATCTGTCTGGGACAAAATTGTAGAGCGGGACAAGTACTACAATATTTTCGAAGATTTTATCTCCTTATCTCTTATTAATTATGCGGAAAACCGCGAAAAACGCGATTTTTATGTTATCATTTTTCGCGTAACTGATAAGAGATAACAAAATAAAGTCTTCGGGAATGTTGTAGAACTCAAGCTGTTCTACAATTTTGCTGGAGACAGATATCTCTTATCTCTTATCAGTCCATTAAAAAATTAGATACAAAAAATACGCGTCTTCCGCGCTTTTTGCATATTTCGCGGAACTGATAAGAGATAACGGAATAGTGTTTGTAGAAATATTGTAGAACTTGACATGCTCTATAACTTTGCTCAAGACACAAATCTTTTATCTCTTATCACACTCTGGTTTTTATACAAAAATGCACTTTGGGCACCCAGGCACCCGATTCACGTATAGCGCATCACACATGCTTATGCAAATATGTGATGACGTAGTATGTGTATGTGAGTATGTTAGCGCAATTCATGTAGTCAAATGTTCAACAAATCGAACCATCTTTGTGTAAATCATTTATGATGAAAAATGATAAAGATATAAGTGTTTAAAGTTGGTCTTGGGCACTCAGTGCCCGATTCACGGTTCTGAGGTTAAAAGCTTCTCAATCGACTATTTACATGCAATTCTATTGGGTGTTGTAAAAAAATGATTTCTTTGTGGCTTGATACTACGAGTTACTAAAGTGGCATTCTACATTTCCAAAAAAATTACCATAGAAGAGCGTATGTCATTGGTGCGTAACTGAATGGGCTAGCGGTCATAAGTCCACAAAATTGTCCATACATCTATTCATCCATTGATTTATCCATCCATTCAACATATGAATGGATGGATGGAGAATGGATGATGAATGGACGATGAATGGATGATGAATGGATGATGAATGGACGATGAATGGACGATGAATGGACGATGAATGGACGATGAATGGACGATGAATGGATGATGAATGGACGATGAATGGACGATGAATGGATGATGAATGGACGATGAATGGATGTATGGATGGATAGTTAATATGGAGAGCAGAATAGCCGATTCGTCAAGAAGGTCAAACTGCAGAGTGAATGGATGGATGGATGGATGGATGGATGGATGGATGGACGGATGGATCATTTGATGGATGGATGGACGGATGGACGGATGCATGGATAGTTAATATGAAGAACATAATGACCGATTCGTCAAGAAGGTCAAACTGCAGAGTGAATGGATGGAGGATGGATGGACGGATGGATGGTTAATATGAAAAACAAAATGACCGATTCGTCAAGAAGGTCAAACTGCAGAGTGAATGGATGGATGGATGGACGGATGGATGGATAGTTAATATGAAGAGCAGAATGACCGATTCGTCAAGAAGGTCAAACTGCAGAGTGAATGGATGGATGGATGGACGGATGGATGGATAGTTAATATGAAGAGCAGAATGACCGATTCGTCAAGAAGGTCAAACTGCAGAGTGAATGGAT
>NW_022596905.1:0-1189 GCF_009176505.1 Sitodiplosis mosellana | reverse complement strand
TTGATTTCACTTCCACACTTTGATGATGATAATATTGACTTTAAGGTGATGCTCTCGAGCAGTTTGTAGCTAAGCTCAGACAAAAATATGAGGAATTGTAATAAAAATAATCGATTCATTTTCTAAAAACTTGAACAAAAGTATTTTCTATCGATATTTCAGTGTTTTTTTTTCAGTCTTTACATTTTTCTAGGTCTTTATCTCGAAGTTTCGCTCACTCGTTCCACTCGTTCGGCGAAACTTCGAGGCAATTTTTACTTCGTAAAAATTGTCTCTGGTTTTTTTTTCATAGTTTCAATAGGTTTTTTATTTTTGCATTCATCTTAATGTTTCAATGGGAATTGTATAATGGTAAAAAGGTATGGCCGAAAAAAAAGTGAATAATAAATGAATAAAACACAAATTTCTGCAAAAATTGTGTTTTATTCATTTATTTTTCATTTTTCGTCTCATTCCTTTTTACCATTATCCAATTTCCATTGAAACGTCACGCTAAATTCAATGCGAATGCGTCTGTTAATTCCAATTCAACGCGTCAATTCCAATGAGAATGCGTTGTTAATTCTGATTCAACGCGTCAATTCCAATGAGAATGCATTGTTAATTCCAATTCAACGCGTTAATTCCAATTCAACTCAATGGGATTCAATGAAAATGCTACACCACGTGCCCCATTGAAACGTCACGGTAAATCTAAACACTAATTCTACTCGCAAGAGGCGGTTCACATTTTTTTAAAAATAAAGCAGGTATATACAGATCCGAATGATCATAAACAATACGATCTTACGGACAATAGATTTTGACCCTATTGTTCATTTATACTGTGCAAAGCACAAAAAATATATTATACGAAAGTGCAACGCACAGTAAATTTGGTTTTCATTGGCCTATATTATTTATTCGGGTCATGTTTATGTAATGTTTTAGGTTTTGTCAATTTAACATATTTGTTTACGCATGTATTACATATTTAAGTCAACCAAAATATTAATTAAAGGTTCAGTTCATTATTGAAAGCCAACCGATTCGTTTTATTACTGTTACTTTGCCAGTTTGGCTATTGAGCATTTCATTTGGTCCTTCGACTGTTTATCACGGTACCTGCGCCGAACAGTTTAGTGCTCCAGCCAGCCGAACATTTTTAGTGCTCCAGCCAGCAAAAAACAATTTAAGTGCTCTCGCCAGC
>NW_022596904.1:0-4763 GCF_009176505.1 Sitodiplosis mosellana | reverse complement strand
GACTTTCCGTAAATTCTATCCATGATATTTCTCCATCGGTCTGCGTAGGTTATATACGCATATAAAATTTCACTTTCTTTACACCGTGACCGAGCATTTTATACGCTATATTGATGTTTCTCCTATCGCGAACCGAAACACTTTCTTCTTCAGCTTGACTGCTGGTTTTAACTGAGAAGAGGAGGACTAAAATTCAACACAACACAACGATTTTACTGCAACTTTTCATTTTTTTTGTTCAAACAACTTTTTTAATTTATAATCTATGCTTATAAAATTAAACGGTCGAAGAAATCGACGATGTTTTTAGTTTATCGGTTGAAGATCGGTGTGCCAGCTTGATGTTTTGGTGCACATTCGCAAAGAACTAAATCGTTTTATGAAAAATATTTTTCATCATACTGTTGTTTCAGATCGTCTTCGTCTGCTGCGCACGAAAAGAAAGTATTCAATATATATACATAGTAGTATAGATATGGCGGTTTCATCATAACCGGTTTTTGCTCCACCCAAAACTAGTTTAAAAACTAGTTTTAACCACACCCAAAACCACTTTCACTCACACCACACCCTATTTAAGCT
This sequence comes from Sitodiplosis mosellana, assembly GCF_009176505.1. Classification (NCBI taxonomy): domain Eukaryota; kingdom Metazoa; phylum Arthropoda; class Insecta; order Diptera; family Cecidomyiidae; genus Sitodiplosis; species Sitodiplosis mosellana. Next base: position 4,181 of record NW_022596904.1, on the reverse strand, counting down.
ATATTTTTTTTATTATTACACACTTCACATAATCTTTGAATTGTGGCATAGTTTCTGCCTCTAATTTAAAGTCAATCAAATTGTTGCCGTTTTTTCTTGTAACGGCAGCAGTTAAAACTACTAAAAGAAATAAAGAAACACTATATTTCGAACACATCTTGTCGTATTTTAGAAAGAATGGTATTAGACTGAGGACTGAATAGCTTTTATAAATGTTTTTGTGATGCACTTTATATACATAAGTATATATCATATATATATATATGCACTCATCATGCTATTGCCATAGCTTTTTTTCTCGTGGCCGACATTTCGATTGGGAAAAAGTGATATGGAGCTTTTTGTATTCATTGGCCTTGCTTATTCTGTTGATGAAAACGAACCAAATTTGCATTGCAATAAGTAAAATGTACCAATAAAAAGCAATGTATAGAAAAACTATCGAGGAGCTTCTCATTAGGTGTGCATGACAACCAATGGCTAGACTGATGGTCAATGCCAACGAATTATGAATATGAGTCACTTTTTGCGACTACTATATATGTGAAAATATTTTTTTTTTTTTCATTTCTTGTCTCAAAAATGTTGTTTGTGATGATTCCAATTTCATCGATCAATAACAATGACAAAAATGTTTATTCTGAACATAAACACATCGACTGATTAGAATTATTTTTGGTAAATTGAACTTACGGTTATTCCGATTTGGTTGATTTTTGTACCACTTTTTGGTACATCGATTACAAATAAAATAAATCAAAACACAAATGAGTAAAATCGAAAAACTGAATATTGACCAGAACATGGTCATATCCATTTCATAACACAATATACTTTAAATGATTTTTTATACTGAAAATTTTGATAGGTGGTTAAACGAGTGCACGGAGGAAATATGGTCAAGCTTCACGTTATAGTTCAACAGATGCTGCTCGGTCGATTGTCAAAGGGGCAATGATTCAAGTAACTAACTGGAAACACGTTTAACGGATTCAATCCTCGGTTTCTCCAACTGCACTTTCCTATACGTCTGTGTCGCACATTGATAAATTGCATCACACGCATATGCTCAACACACTCATACTCTGTTGCGATGCATCAATAATTTGCGATATTTTTGGTGTCTTAAGAGTAGTTCACGATTGAAAGACTATTTCAGAAAAGAAACCAGTCCCAATGTTCTGAAGAATCAAAGTGTATTAAAAATCGCTTCTGTATCCATAGAGTAATTTTTTAAAATCTCATTTCGTTTTGCATTTCCCCGTGGATTCTCCCATTTGAATGATGTTCAGTAGCGTGTGAAATATCGCAAATCGGTGGATTACCTGAGTTTTTTCTTCACGCTGTTTTACCTGGCGTTGTAGATACTCTAATTATATAATAAGTTCGAAGGGAATTCGAAATGCATTTGTATAAGTCTATTATTATTAAATTTATTATTCTATGAATAAAAATCCCAGCACATAGAAATAATAATGAAACGATTACACTTCCACCAACACTAATGGCACATGTTTGTAATCCTCTTCTGATATATTCGAGTGAGTTAGTGTGCTGAAAAAACTCTCTTTTGACGGTAACATGCTCTCTTCTAATTTCTCGTATTTATCGATGTATTCATACGGGAAAACACCTTTTCGATTCAACAAAGTAAATAAATCATCTGAGTTAAAATTAAATTATGAACTAACATAAAAACATAGATCTCACATTAAATTAGCTGGTTACCGGTAACCAATGATATGAGTGCAGTTGGTATATTTATCGCGCAAGTCGAGGTAGTGTTTCATTCGGTTTGAGCGTACCCACATGCCGACTTCGGTACCGGGACAAACTCGCTTGTTTGTGTTTACAAATTGAAAAAGTCTTTAGTTATTATGATGTTTGTATAATTTTAAAAGATTGATTAGTTCAGTCTTGATATTGATGTTCCATGCGCTGAAAATGCATCTAATTACAAAAATTTATTAGTCAAACAATCTTTAAAGATAGAATCACACCGTGGAAGCAAAGAGCAATATACCATAGGCGACATCTCTTCGCGTAATACTCAACTCACTCATTATACTGCTTTAACACATACCGCTCGATTGTGTGTGAATGAGTGAGTTCATTATTATTTGAAAAGATGTCGCCTGTGGTATATGTACATGCTGCCACGGTGTGGATAGAATGAGCAAAATGGAAAAAATCATTATAATTATGTGCTCTCACTTGCTGCCTTGGCGTTTATTGAATTGAATTGAATAAGAATTCGCTTTAATCCTGGTATTTCAGCATCGGGTTTATATTGCTTGTTTTTTACCAGACTGAAACTTATAATCTCGTGGTTTCCGTGGGGTAAATTTATAAAGCCCAAGTACGGTTTGTTGCTGTTTACACTGGTTAGCAAATCCAAAGCGGTACTCATGTTTTCACTTTTACAACAACAAAAAATGAGAAGAACTTTAATATATTTTAGACTGAGGAAAAACGAACTTGATTGTGTTGATTGGTGATAGTTTATGAGGTACTTGTTTCTAGATGTTAAATTTCTTCGGAGACAATCCTTTTTTATTGTGGACAAGCTCCAAAAACTGATCTAGATTTTGTTATTTTCCACAATTTATCAGTGAAATTACACGTATTTCAATGTTATGGGCCTTGGTAAACTAGAAAATAGTTTCCAATGCTTTAACAAAACAGCAACAAAAGCTTTGCGCATTACTCGCTGGCTGCTGTTTTGAATGACACAAAGATCGACATTATACATTTCAAGAACAATGTTCATGATTGAAAACAAACTTGAAGTGGCAATAGTGTTAGAATCGGTTGTATAAAAGAGCAAGTATCTCTTTTCCAAGTATCTCGTTTGGGAATAAGCGAAAAAAAATAAACAGTGTTTAATGAAAAGATTTATTCGTTTATTTTCAACATAAAAAGAATTCACTCTGGCATCGAGTACATAATTTAGATATTGTTTCGACTCTATACATTTCATATTTTTGTTTCAATTTATCGGGCAACGGCAGTGACAAAAATGAGTTTTTCTCCACACTGCAAATATAACGCAAAATACAATTCACGGCTAAAAGTTGCATAGATGGTACTCGATGGATAAAATTGCACTCAGACTCGCACTCCAATGTTTCCCAACAAATCAAATGACGGCCTGAGAAGAAAAACCTTTCCTACAAAACCTGAACACAAACACAGACATTTTTTAGTCAAAAGGCGAACAGCAAATTTTCGAGCGCAAAAACCTAATATATTTACAGCGAGCGCAAAAGTATAACAAGCCTACTAGCATGCAAACTCTGTGTAAGTAGCATGCAAACTCCGTATAAGTAGGCCTGTTATTCTTTTGCGCTCGCTGTAAATATATTAGGTTTTTGCGCTCGCAAATTTGTTGTTCGCCTTTTGACTAGAAAATTTTTGTGTTTGTGTTCTGCGCACAGGTTTTGTAGGAAAAGTTTTTCTTCTCAGGCCGTCAAATCATCCGGCACGGCCAATTCCATTTTTTCGCAAAAAAATACACCTCCTGAAATTGATGTTTTTAGAAGAGCTAAATATATTAATATGTAATACAATCCAAAGTTGAACAAAAATTTCAAACATGATTCGGAGATGGGCTAGGCGAAATATGGCGACGGCATGAGATGCAAATTAAAATCACTTCACAGTTACAATCGTACAAGGGGAGGTTCGAGTCTTGCAAAGCAGCGGGTTCTCCAAAGGCCCAGGCACAACCAAAATAGGCAAGTTTGTGTCTCGGCAGTCATGACATCACTTCCAGGAGGATTCTCTTGACAGGAGCACCAGGCAGCAGACCAATTTTATGAGAGTTGTTGAGTTTCAAAAAAGCACAAAGCATTGTTTTGAAACATATAATGTAATGCAATGTTTTTTGGTTTTTCTTTTGGAGTATCGGCAAACAGCATTCGAGTATGAGTTTCGTCAGCGCATTTCTTGATTCCATTTTTTTACAGTACTGATTATTTTTATACAGTCCACCCGATAACGAGATGCGTGCGCGAATATTTGTTTCAAACAAATTTGTCAGGAGATCTTCATAATTCACATTTTCAGCGGCATCGCGTTCACAATGATGGTGTAAAAAAATCCAGAGCCTGCCTTGACAAATTGTAATACTGGAAGAGTTCCAACAAACGCAAATAGTTCTTTTGAAAGTCACGCTCTTG
>NW_022596903.1:0-3996 GCF_009176505.1 Sitodiplosis mosellana | reverse complement strand
ACCAGCTCCGGATGATGAGGCGTTCGCTCGGCAACAGTATGAAGCTCTGCAGGGTGAAACGGAAGAAAAGCTGGCCGTCATTTGGCGTGAACTACTTGGTATAGAACGTATTAGTCGACATGACAATTTCTTTGCGCTGGGAGGCCATTCGCTTCTTGTGATGCATTTCATAAACAAAGCTAAGCTCTGTAATTTACACATTGATGCTCGTGGTGTATTTTCCTTTCCAATACTTAAAGATTTATCAGAACAAATAACTAACCGTTCGAATCGATTGTATTGTGATACTGTTATTCCAGTTCGTCAATATGGAAATGAAACACCTCTCTTTTTGTTGCCAGATGGATGGGGAGATATTTCTTATGCGTTTGAACTAGCCTATGACATCGATAGAAATATTCCCGTTTATGCATTACCGTGGCCGTCGCCAGAGAATAAACAGCCGTCATCCATTGAGGAAATGGCTCATGCAATGATCTCTTTAATGAAGAAAGTTCAGGCAAATGGCCCTTATGCTATTGCCGGATACTCCGGCGGCGGTATTCTCGGCTATGAAATGGCAAAGCAGCTTATAAAAAGTGGGTATCGTGTTTCGTTTCTGGGCTTAATTGATACGTATCCACCCATCGCAAATCCACTTACCGAAATGGAAACGTTTTTATCATATTTCGTTTTCAAATTTCCCGTTATAGAAAATCATTTAAAAAACAATTCAAATTGGTGGTCACGTGTCACCCAATTGACTCTCATTGAAGCAATAGAAGAGATAAAAAAGATAAATATCGTATTAAAAAATATGGATTTTGAATGGGAAGCATTACTTTCAAAACAACGTCACAATTATCAAAATATTTGTGCATCGGTCAAGATCGATTCATTACCAATTAAGACACATTTGTTTAAAGCAACAAGTTATCGTTCATTTTCTGCAATTGCTGACTTGTTTCATAAGAGTAATAGAAATAATTTTGTGGAAAGGTTTGACTCTCCAAAATTGGGCTGGGAAAAATATGATCTTTCAGCCGATTTTAACATTATTGCAGTAGATGGTGATCATCAATCAATAATGACAGATCCGAGAAATCGATCGTTGCTTGGAAAAGAAATTAACATAGCCACTAAACTCACTAAAAAAAAATCACTGAATTGTAATTAAAATTAGTGAACTAATTATTAATGTATCATATGCATTTCAGCAACAAAAAAAATTACACAGGGCATTTGTAGATATATAACATATATAATAATCTAGGTTCTAAGTTAGCTATGGGCTGAAGTAAGAAATTTTTTTTTGTCTGGGCCTTAAACGATTGAAATTCTTACAGAAAACAAAAAAGTTAAAATTTTGTCCGTGAGAGATCAAAGAAAGCGGTCCAATCCATGGAAAAGACAAAAAATATCCGTTCTGTCTTTGCGGAAGTTAAAATAATACTGAGCTGTCTGATTGAACCGCTTTTTGACCTCTCGCAGACAAAAGAAGGTTGGGTCCTATTCGAATGAAAATAATGTTAAAGTATCCGTATGCGTGACATATACTTAAAAGAAAGAGCCTTTCAAAAGATGGTGCTACTACATCAATTTAATCAATAATAACTTGTCTTCACACAAAACACTATTTTAATTTTTTTTAATGCAAATATTCTGTTTTATTTTTTTTATTTTTATTCGTTTATAATGGTAAAAAAAAAACAGGATAAATCCCAATTACATTTTTCACCTAGAGTTTTAGTCTACTGAATGTAATGCAGTGATGATTATCAAAAACTATTACAAAATATTACATTATATTTGTTCATTCATTCACGTAATTATGCTGCAAGTATGTGTGACATCATTTGATTTTTGTTCTAAAGACGAGCAGAGCTGCGAATTTTCGAAATGAATTGCATTTTGCAATCATTACCATTATTTAATTGGAAAAAAATATTTGAAACTTTATTCCATTTCCATTGCATTTGAAATTGTAATTAAAAAGACGTCAAAACCATTTCGTAATAAATCAATTTTACGTATTTAATATTCTTGAAATTCGATTCTTGTCCATAAATAATAAACATAAAAATGTCGGCGATAGAGAATGCGAACGATATTTATATTTTGAAGAAGAAGAAAAAAGTTTTAGATTGCGAGGCTAGTGACAACGAATTCGTTTTTGATGGTTTGCCACAATGAATAAAAATCGTGAACAAAAAAAGGTTTTTATCAAACCCAAAGCGAGACAAAATCAGAAAACGTAATGGTAAACTATTGTCGAGATTCAATGCGGTTAACAAAAAACGAAATGTAAACACAAGCATAATAAAAAATAAACAAACGAAGCCATTAATGCCTGTTCTCGGAAATACACAAAATGCAATACAATATACCGACGAGAAAGAGAGATATGCGCCTAGCCACTCAGCTGAACCAGATTCAAGTGATGTTTCGACCATTTTTTGCGGTGGAGAAAACACAGACACAACCGAGAACACAAACTCGGACACAACGGATGGCATTGCATTTGATTTGAATTCCAATCAGCTTGAAGACACAATTATCATTCAAAACTCAAATATTGAAGAGAACGGTTTGGATTCGGAGTGCTCAGTAAAGGCAAAGGAGTCAATACTTTTTCAGTACAATTACTTCAAGATATTGGAAAAAATGGTGATTCCTTACGTGCAATGTGTGTTCCTTGAAGTGTCGATGCGAATAATTCTCCAGTAACGGTTTGCAGTGCAAAACACAACGTTTCTTCTAACTTGATCACACATTTGAAGGTAAAATGTGACAACAATTGTCTTTGTTCAAATTAAATTTTTCAAAAATAATTTCGTCTTTATAGCGGAAACACATGATGGAATATTCGAAATATTTAGCACAAAAGAAAGAACAAAATCCGATAAAACGCAAGAAATATACGAGAACTGTAATAGATCAACAACATTTGGATGACATTGTGATGAAGTTTATTATAAAGGGAATGCACCCATTGCGAACGGTAGAAGATGAAAGTTTCATCGAATACACCAATGGTAGGTTTTAAATGAGCTGATTTTTTAAAATTAATTTTAAAATATGTCATTCTATCCATAGAATTATTGGGGATACGTGTTGATAAGTACGGCCGAACTTTCAAGCTTATGTCACGCCATGTTTTGAAAACGAAAATCGATGGGATTTTTGAGACAGAAAAAAACAAATTGATCAATATTTTTTCTGCAATCGAACACATTGGAATCACTTGTGATATATGGTCCAGTAAACATCGTAGTTTCATGGGTGTTACAGCACATTGGATTGACCCAAAGACGTATGAACGATGTTATGCCATTCTATCATGCGAACGATTCTTATTCCCACACACTAATGATCGAATCGCTGAACATTTGAAAACCATTTGCGATGTTTTTGGAATAACAGAGAAAGTAATCGCAACGACAACAGACAACGCATCAAATTTTGCAAAAGCATTTCGAGAGCATGGTATACCGATTGAATGGCATTTCGTGGATGACGAATGCTTCGATCAAGACTTTGAATATAAAGAAATAGACTCAGTATTGTCCCTGCATGTTCGATGTGCTTCACATACATTCAGTCTGATTGGAGTAAAAGATGCAGCTAAAGCATTGACCACCAGTTCTTATTTCAATAAGCATTCATCGGCATTCAAAAAACTCAATCGTATTTGGAGTTGTGCTAACAAGCCAAAAGCATCCGAAACCATAGTAGAGATTTTGGGTAAGTCGATTCATCGGCCAGTTGCAACACGTTGGAATTCGGTCTACGATTGTATCGTGAAAATACTCCAATTAGAACAAGCAAAGCTGGCAGAACTCATGACCGCTCTAGAAATTCCAGAATTTTCATCAGCTGATATTTGTTTTCTCCATGAATACATAAAAGTGTTGACACCTATAGCCAGAGCGCTAGATTGTTTGCAGGCAGAGTGTTATTTTGCTTTATTATTTCAATCTCCGGAATCTGATCTGGTACACATGCAACAACAATGCT
>NW_022596902.1:0-2358 GCF_009176505.1 Sitodiplosis mosellana | reverse complement strand
GCAAGCAGTATACGATCTTCGATCAAAATGCAGGCACTAATTAAAGCACAACGCGACGCAATTCGACAATTGCAGAAAACTATCAAAAACTACACCAAAGACGGCAACGACAGGAAGGCTGTTCCAGCTTACTTCTCACGTCGCATCAACCGCCTGGACACATGGTGGATAGCATTTGAAGCGCGCAATCAATCTCTGATGGCCCAACCAGACGCAAATCAACCCTTTAGAGACAACTTATTCGATTCGAGCCGGGAGTTGTACTTGAAACATCGCAATGAATTGCAAGAAGGTTTAGTAAAAGTCGCTCCACAAGGATTTGCAATGCCGCCAAATCCGAACGAACCCAACGACGATGAAGACGACAGCGATTCAGATATGGAAGATGAAGCATTGATCAATATTTTGTACGCTACGTTAAAAGACTTTATCGACGATAAATTCGATGGCGCAAATTCAACAGCAGCAGAATTCAGTAGCAACGAAAATGGAAATGACAATAATCAGTCCAACGTACAATCATCTGCAACTATTGGAGTGCCAAACAACGAAAGCGGAGAAATCCTCAAATTGCTGTACACTGACATTTACAATTTGATCATATCTTCGCAAGAAATGCGCTCAAACCAGCGAAACGGAATGATTAAAGCTCAATTGGAATTGCTACGAGAAACATGGAGCACATTTCGTTCTCACTACTATACGCTGCGCGCAACAAGCAACCGAATTAGCATGCAAATCAATATGCAAGCTCCACAAAAAAAATACACCAATGCAATCGGACACTTGAATGAAATTTCATGCAGCGACCACAACAACTCCGATTTACCAAAACTAAAAATACCGGAATTCAGCGGAAAACACGACGAGTGGCGCACTTTCATCGATTTATTCAACAAAATTGTACACGAAAAAAACATCAGTACATCATACAAAATGGAACACCTGAAAGCGAATCTCAAGGGGCAAGCTGCAAGATTGGTAGCGGATTTAACAACGGCTGATCAGTACGGGGCGTGCTTGCAGGTACTATACAAACGCTATGATAACAAACGACAACAGTTCGGTGAGTATATGGATAAGTTGTTGCAGTTACCAAGACATAAAACTAAAAACAGCCACGAGCTTCGCACAATGCACGATATTTGCACCGAAACAATGTTAGCAATAAAAAACTTAGGCATCTACACCGAAACATGGGATGCACTAATTTGTCATATTTTAACGAAAAAGTTACACGACGATACTACCGTAAACACTACGAGTGTCAACTACGCAACGTTCGCGAAACTCCGAATTTGCAAGAATTTCTGACATATTTAGAAAACAGGTATTTGGCCATTCAATCTGTTGAACAAAAAAATTACACTCAACATTTTTCCAACAAAAAAGATAAAAAAGAAAAAGTGATTGAAAAATTCGAAAAATTTGAAAAAATCGCGAAGTGTCTATTATGTGACGAGGCTCACAGCCTTCGTGTATGTCAGAAATTTTTGGCAAAAAGCGTGAATGACCGAAGTCAATTTATAAGATCTAAGGGCATTTGTGCAAATTGTTTATCTGGTTCGCATAGCAAAGTCATTGAATGTAAAAGTAAATTTACTTGTAAAACGTGTAACAGAAAACATCATTCATTACTGCATTTCGATTCAGTTAGATCAAATGTCGCGAAAATTTTGGACTATCAGGCACCGAACGATGAACACGAAAATGATAATTCAGTAGTATCAGCAAATTCTTCAGCATCGAATTCGCGTGTATTATTAGCTACGGCGTTAATTAGCATGAAAGGTAAAAATAACGAAAAATATGCACTTCGTGCTCTGATCGATCAAGGATCGCAGAGCGCGTTCATCACCGAATCAGCAATGCAATTGCTTAAACTAAAAAGAATGAAACAAAACACATGCGTAAGCGGAATAACAAAGGAAAATCAAATGTGCAAGTTTACTTCCAATTTCGTTTTGACAACAAAGGCAATTGTGCTAAAAAGCTTGGTCAATTTGTCACGTAGTGGCAATAGTTTTCACGAATCATTCACACATTTGAACAACCTTCATCTCGCTGATCCGTCATACATGGAGGCCGGACCCATCGACATTCTTCTCGGCGCAGCCGAATATGCTCAAATAATAAAATGGGTTATTACAAAAGCATACCAACACGTAACAAATTCGTACTAAATATATACAAATTCATACCAAATATATACAAATTCATACCAAAATTTTAACAATTTCTTACTAAATAATTACTAATTTCATACTAAAAAATACAAAATCCATACCAAAAACCAACCAAATTCGTACTCAACCAAATGCCAAATCCTTACCAAAAATATACAAAACCTTACCAAAA
>NW_022596901.1:0-1394 GCF_009176505.1 Sitodiplosis mosellana | reverse complement strand
AACTTTTATAATTCAAACTTTATAGATTACTACGATTATTCCAACATTCAGTCCTCTTAATGTAGAAATCTTGAAGTTTGCAGTCCTCTCAAATCTGATGATTTTCAATTTTTTTTTGTCGCAATAGTTCTTCGTTGAAATCGTTCCATACATCTTCTTGTTTAATCACTTTGTATTTGAAATATTCGAAAGTCGATCCACCTTCTTGTTGTTTTTCTCTGTTTTCTATGAACATTTTTGATTTTTTATTTCTCCAGTCAGTTGTTTTAATTATTCTTTTTCCATTTTCGTTAATTTCACTTGGAATTTTGTTCACCCATTCACGAACTCTCTTCATGGCGTTGTTGTAGTCGTTAATCTCCCAGTCCTTCACACTAGATTCTATACTCGTGGCTTGTTGGTTGTTCATTTCTCCTTCTTCTGATCCGTTTAGCTTGTTTCAAAATTTGCTTGAAATTATTTTGTAAGCTATTTAATAAGCTGTTCACTTTGTCAATCTCTGATAGTTCTTGAAGATAGTTTTTCATTTCTTCGAAAATATCTGTCAATTTTTTGATTTCTTTTTCAATGCATATTTGATTTTTGATTGTGAAATCTTTGTTTTTTGTCATGATTTCAGCTTCATCAAATGTTGCTTTTCTTTTATTGTCAACCGTTTTCTTTCCAAAGCCAACTTTGTTCTTTTTGTATGATTTCTGAATATTTTGAATGCACAAAACCATTTCTTCGTCTTCTTCTTCATTTTTCTCAATTACATTAGCAGTTTCTTCTTTTGGTTTTTGTTCTTTTTCTTTTAACATCATTTCATTGAATTCTTGAAACTGTTTGTAGTGTTTGAGCTTAATGCAGTTTGCCATTATGTGGTTATCTTTCTTACAAAAATGGCAATGGATTTTAGACACCCTGTAGACTTTTTCAGTTATTTTCTCATTTTCACTATCTTCTTCTTCTTGTAGTTTTTGGTTTCTTCTACGAATAGATTCATCGATGATCTTTGAGTGAATTAAGTTCCATGTAAGTTCTTCACTTTTCCTCGCCTCCAACGCCGTGATGAGTGTAGAGTAGCTTGCAGGTAAACTTGAGAAGAGCATGCCAATTTTCCATTCGTCATCTGATTCTGCTCCCAAGTCCGATAGTTTTTGGATCAAGTTGACGAATTGGTTCATGTGAGCTTCCACATCATCTTTTTCTTTCATTTTTAAAGATGATAATTGTTTGTAGAGTGAGATTCTGTTTGTGACCGTGTCCAGTTCGTGTGCACGTTTTAGAGCATTCCACATGTGTAAAGCGCTTTCTTCTTCTCTAATGTGGACAAGCTGAGAGTCTTCGACCGACAAAGCTATTATTGCTTGTGCTTTATCATCCTTTCTCGTCCAAGCACGAAGTGATGACGC
>NW_022596900.1:0-5251 GCF_009176505.1 Sitodiplosis mosellana | reverse complement strand
ATTTATTGAATAATGTTGTTGGACACATGTGTTCGATTGCGCCAGTGGAACAAATAATCGAAAATACTTCTTCGCTCGTATCGTACATTCGAAATTCTGGTTTGGGAGAGAAATGCCACCCCAAACTGAAGAAATATGTTGATGTTCGTTGGAATACGGTGTACAACACCTTGAATTCTGTTTATTTGAACTACACAACCATAGCAGAAATTTTGTTAGAGAAAGAGCAAGCTGATAAATCTGTCAATGTGATGCATAAGTTAACCGTTATTTCTCGAAGTGATTTAGAAGTAATTGCCGAATTTTTGAAGTGCTTCAAAGTATGGAGTGAGCGCCTTGAGGCCGATAAAAAGCCTACGCTTTGGATGGTTTGGCCGACGTTTTTCTTATTGAAAAAATATCTAGCTGAGAAAAAAAAAGACAATGCCAGCCAATCGGATGAAGCAACAGATGAACCTGAAACAATCGTTGAAGATGACATCATCAAACAAATGAAAGAGGTTGGAAGAGGTTATCTTGAACAAGATCCAAATTGCAATGATTTTCCTCCAAAAATGGTTCACAAAATTGCCACGGTGCTCCATCCTATACTTAAAAATATCGCAATAGCAACCGAACATGAAAGGAAGGAAGTGTACGGCTTTATCGATGATTACATTTCGAAAAGTGAACCATTCCATGAAGCCACAGAAAACACCTCAAACAAAAAACGTGAAAAAAGCGAAAATATGAATATTTTTGAGGCATTTGTGGGTGCATCCAATATCGACACACCACCTTCATCTGAATTCACTGATGAACTTCAACGATATTTAAATGTGAAGATCGAATTCAAAGATCCCTATGAATTTGATTTGTGTTCATGGTGGCACAAAAGTCGATATACTTTTCCACATTTATATCGATTATTTGTATCCAAGGCTGGGATAACGGCATCATCAGCACCATCAGAACGGAAATTCAGTGAAACGGGCATATTGATAACAGCGCGGCGTTCCAATCTCCTGCCAGAAACTGTTTCTAATTTGGTTTTGGCACGAAATGGTCTTATGAACTTTCTTTAAATGATTTAGATGAATGATTTGTACAATAATTTTGCATAAAACAGAAATTGTCCAATATTTTGATTCAATAAAATCCGAACGGTCGAACAGAGCATATTATCCGAACGAACGAACAACACTTTTTTTTTTAATCAACACACTCAATATTATAGCGACATCTATTATTAAAATAGCTTGTAGTAAACGCATTCATAGCATTTCACTGTAGTTGCGATGTTACCTAATAAATTCCCCTGTGGTATGTAGTTAACAAGTGTCAAACATGAATGTGTCAGTACTACAAGGGAATTTAATAGGAAACATCGCAACTACAGGGAAATGCTATAAATACATTTACTACAAGCTATTTTAATAATAGATGTCGCTATAATCTTGAGTGTGAACGAACGAACGAACGAACAAAATTTTTTTTTATATTTCACGAACGAACGAACGAACAAAATAATTTTTTTTTCAACTGTCCGAACGAACGAACGAACAAAACAGATTTTTTTATGTTGACGAACGGTCGAACAAGTGTTCGAATGTGTTCGACGGCCAACACTATTCATCTTCTTTTTTTCGTTTCGTTTTAGCTACATTTCGGAAGAACACGCATTTGAGTGTGCACACTTTGATCAAAGCCTTCTTCTTTTTATTCTATCCGTATAAATTTAAACAAATTGTGTCCTCTCTATTTATATCCATATAAAATTAAACAAGAAAAACTCTAAGATGGGTTTAGAACCATAAGTGGTTTAGAAAAATTTATCAATCATCATCAAAAAGGTATCAGAAATGAGATAAAAATATATGATGAAATTAATTCGTGGAAAGAAAAACACCCTCTTCGCAGCAAACCAAAAATTTTGATTGATTTCCATGAAATGGCAAATGTTTTTGTTGAGTATACTGGAGGTGCATATGATAGTGTTTTGGGTGGAAATTTTCATTTTTACAACGATCAATTCGATCACTTCATGAAAAATATGAAGCCATATGCAGACCTAGAATTTTTCATATCCCAAAAGAATTATAACGAAAGCCATGCACATATTATGAAAAGACGAGAAGCATCATTCGAACAAAGTTTGAAAATTTTGAATCAATTTGATTCTATTCCAACAAGAGAGGAGCTAGAAAATGAAATTGCCAAAATATCATACAAAATTCGAATGGATACATCATTCGAATATAATATGGAGAGATTAATTGAATAGGTAAGAATAATCTTGACCTGCCAAATTGAGTGAAAATAAATGTGAAACATAAAGTTTTTTTATATGGAGTTGTTGTTGTAAAGTCCATATAAAAAGAACTCTATGTTTCACATTTATTTTCACTCAATTTGGCAGGTCAAGATTATTCTTACCAATTCAATTCGTAGTAGAGATTGTGTTTCATACCAGTACAAAAAAATTTTCCATATTCAAAGAATTGTAGGCTTTGCAAGAAAACATGAAAATACAGTGTTGGCTATTATGGGAAATGATATGGATTTCTTGGCATTCGAAGGTAATTTTCAATTTTGGGGATTAAAAGGATTGAATGTGAAAGGCATGACGTGTAAAAAAATATAATAAAGACATGTTATGTGAAGTCCTTGACATAAACATTGGCCAATTGCAAATACTGGGAGCATTAAAAGCTTCGAAATGTCTTGATTTCGACAAATCGAAAAACGTTGCGAATCATCTGTGGAAAGATGATAAATTTGCTAGTGGACACATCATGAAATTGGCCGCACATGCCAAACGTTATGAACCCACCCGTAACGATAAAGATGAATGGGTTTTCAAATTGGATGATATCGTCGCTGATTCAATGCCAACTGAGTGTGATGCTAGCGATTTCAAGAAAGCCATTGATAACGGTTTGAAAAGATTCCTACCAATCAGCTTCACACAAACCAAATATACTGTTGAAACAGAAAACTTGAAACTACACAACTACTATTTGTATAAGCTCAAAGTTAATAAGACAATTCATATTCTCCACATGGATTATTTCGACTTTGATTTCGCGCCAAAAGGCTTTCAGCGTTTTGATCATCCCCGTTTTGATGAAAATGTGCGGAATTTTACTCAAAGATAACCATCCTCGTCTCCCAACACGCAAGATATGTATGAAAAAAGATCGTCGTATCGAATTTGCAGTATATGAAGAAACGGTCATCTATCCAACGATACATTTACCATTCGTACAAGACCTTATTAATAGAAACAGAAAAACAAACTTCGTTTTGCTTGCATGGGTTCTAGATTTAGATGAAACATTTGTTCGACGTGTACCAAAAAATGATAAATTCGCAACCAGATTTTATGCAATTATGATCGCGCTCAGATATTTGTTGACGGTAAATTAATCATCAATGATTAAATTATCAATTTTTTTCATATGATTTTTTTTAATTCGGTTACAGAACAATCAAATAGAGGTTAAAGAAGCTAATGCTATCCTAATTTTGGAATGTACCACGTATATGGATCATAGCATAGGTAAAGTTCAGCTCAAATCGATCCCGTCAAAACGCAATGTTCACGTCGTAAACTTGTATTTAAAAATACATGTTTTGGTCAATCACGTCTTGGACATCTGTGGATTTCGAGATTTGACCGTAAGTTTAGTTTTATATAATGATATTAGTTTTTTATTTTTTTTTTTTTTTTTTTTTATCTATTCTATTCATTATTTCAACAGAATATGATACGTTTCCATGGACCACACTTTCATTTACTTATGGAGAATTTCGATTCGACACAACACACGAAGCAAACACAACGGTTGGATGATCGGTGATCAAAAACAGCTAAGACCAAAACCAGCAGTGTACGAATAAGCAAAGAAATTCAATTTGGAAACATCGTTATTCGAAAGAATGATCATAAACCAATTGAAGTGCTATCCGAATGCGGCCGTGCATTTCAAAATTGTTAGTGCCACGCATCTACGAAGACTTGCGAAATCATCCATCCGTCGAAGAGTATGAGGATATACGCGGCATTTTTACAAACATGTTTTTCATACAACACACTGAAGACGAGAGCTTCTTGCAAGATAGCCTCACCCCATCGGACGCATTTTGGACCAGCTCTCTCTCTCTCCATCATATTTATTTGTACCGTAAGTAAATTCATATTACCCCATTTTGATCGCCAACCTTTATCCGTGTAAATTTAAACAAATTGTGCCCTTTTTATTTAAATTCAATTTGAAAATTAAATATGTGCAAAAAAAAATGTGCACATTCAACAAAACCATCGCAAACTAGACACGAACACACACACACACACACACACACACACACACACACGAATAATAATTAATTGCTGTGTTACGAAATTCGAATTCATTTTGAAAATACGGTTTAAATTTTACGTTGACATCCAATTTAAAACCATTCATATTCATTAGTGTTTGTCTGTCTCTTTTTCTCCCTCTTTTTTTCCCGCCCAATTAGCTGTCAAATTTTTCCACACTGTCGACAACTTCAGACCGTACACGAATCGACGAAGAAAGAGAGCACAGCAGCGCCACCACATCACAGCATACACAGCTACATACCGCCACACTTCCTGTAGAACCCAAGAGAAACGGCCAATATGTTTATACGCTGTCTATCCGCCGAAAATACACTACAATATATATTCACGCTTATTGGATGCCGAATTGAATATATATTCTAGTGTATATTCGGTGTATTCTTCAGCGTGAAACATATTGAATCAATGAATGCATTCATGGCCATCAGAGGGCGCCTGAATATGTTTCAATATGTTTCACGCTGAAGAATACACCGAATATACACTAGAATATATATATTGGATTCGGCGTCCAATCAGCGTGAATATATATTGTAGTGTATTTTCGGCGGATAGACAGCGTTTAAACATATTGGCCGTTTCTCTTGGGAAGTGCAACGGTGAAATCATTTCCACAGCGAACGTCGACAGTATCGGACGCATTTTGGATCACAGTAAGTAGAATCATTATTATTAAATCATTTTACCCCATTAGATTACCAATTTATCCGTGCAAATTTAAATAAAATGTGTCCTTTAAAAACTTAAATTGATCCGATGTTGACTAGACTTGACGAAAACCAATTCCATAGAATATTATTATATTCATCATCTTCTCTTTTTCGTTTCGTTTCGTTTTATTTCGTTCCATTTCAGCTACATTTTGGAAGAACACGCTCATAATTT
>NW_022596899.1:0-5225 GCF_009176505.1 Sitodiplosis mosellana | reverse complement strand
TTCTCTTCTCTACACATTACTTTAAATTGAAACACACGCGGTGTTACATCTTGATTTTTTTCGTTTCAAATAGAAATGCTTCCAATTCAAGTCTTACTTTTGCCCTTACCCATTAAAATTTTGGTTGAATTATGTTGAGAACATTTTTTAAAATGGCAAATTTATTCATTGTTTTTCATCAGAGCGCTATGAAGAAGCCGGTGAATACATGAACCGTCTGCGTAATATCGAGCAATCGGTATATCTTTGGTTTTAGTTTGAATTTGCTTACACCTTCATATGAAGTATTTTCTAGAACCGAAAGATCGTCATTCACAAATTGTTCAATGTCGTTTACTGTGTCAGGCGTAATTGTCCAAAAATATAATTCGGAATCAAAAGCGCATGCATCCAAGATTTTTACGATATCATTTGGTATTTTCTCCTTCAACAACTTCTCCAACTCCAGAAAAACATTATTTGATGCCTAAAAAACTTAATCATTTAAAAAAATTTCACACATAAACAAAACAAACATAATTTAGGATAAATTGATATCATCTGACAGAAAATGGGAAACGTATGACAGAAAATGGGAAAACGTATGACAAAAATGGGAAAACGTATGACAAGAAATTGGAAAACGTATGACAGAAAATGGGAAAACGTATGACAGAAAATGGGAAAACGTATGACAAAAATGGGAAAACGTATGATAAAAATGGGTGGAAACGTATGACAAAAAATGGTAAATCGTATGTCAACAAATTGGAAAACGTATGATAAAAATGGGTGGAAACGTATGACAAAAAATGGTAAATCGTATGTCAACAAATTGGAAAACGTATGACAGAAATAGGAAATCGTATGACAGAAAATAGGAATAAGTATGACAACGTTAAAAAATGTATTTCTAACAAAAAAAAAAGATCTGATTGACATAAAAGACAAATTAAAATGTTCGAAACTCCTTGAAATGAGAAATTCTTTGTGAACGTTACTCTCTTTTGCAATGTTGAAGTGAAAAAGTACATATTTATATACAGTGCTTGTAGTACATTGCTAGCACCAGTTAGTGTCTCGGTGCCATTAATGTACATGATAAATGGGACCTGTGAAAAGTTGCTGTAACGTCGCGAAATACGTCGAACATTTGCAAGTAGAATTGTGATAGGTCATCTTACTGTGTGCGAATTCATTCATTAGATTGTTTATTTGTTTTCGTATCAAGTATCAAATAAAAAAAACTTCTTTCGAAGTAATTCCTCGTGACGAAAGCGAACATAAAACAGCTGATATCAATTTTAAAAAATCATTACGGTGCGATTCTGAAATAAGTTGGAAGAATGCAAAAAAAGCAAATCTAAATCGCTCCGAAATGATTTTTTAAAATTGATATCAGCTGTTTTATGTTCGCTTTCGTCACGAGGAATTACTTCGAAAGAAGTTTTTTTTATTTGATATCAGTTGTTTTGTACCCGAATTTTTTTTTTCAACAAAACCAACTTAAACTTAACAAACACAAAGTGGTGTGTATTGAGCCAAAGAAAATAAAACATGAAATGTTGTAGTTAAAAACCATAAATATATTGCCGGAATACCAAAAGACAGCCAATGACATCTTTAAACCAACTTATTGAATCATCGAATATTTCGAGCAACTTTTTTAAAATCGTGTGTGGCTTGAGTTGAATATAATCAACTTTACAACGACACTAGCAGCTTCTCTTCACGTGCACACATATCGTAGAAGAGAGTACAAAAATCATAGTATTTTGACAAATGCATCGAGTAACCATTGCGAAACATCAATAAGTTTTGGCTAACGTGTAGTACCGGCCCACAGAGAAGCTGTTAGCGTCACCGTAAAGTTGATTATATTCTAGTAAAGCCATACACGTTTGAAAAAAGTTGCCGAAGAATACAATGATTCAATGAGTTGGAATTAAGATGACATTGACTGCTATGTGCACATGACTTACATTTGAAATGTATTGTGGCACTTTCCCTATGTTAAAAACCAGCATTGTCGCCTTTTTGAATAAAGCAAAATCAGCGCGTAGGTAGGAAAGCAGACTCATGAGCGTGTGGACTCGAGTTCGAGTCGCACACCGGAGGAAAAAAAATTTAAAATTTTTTTTTCGTTAAATAAAATTTGGTTTTTGGACAGACAGACGAAATTACATTTTGTTTTGATGAAATTACATATCGCTTTTATACTAAGAAACTATCACATGTTTAGTTTTTTCATGATGATTTTTTTTTATTTTGATTTTTTCATGAAAAGTGATTTTTGTGTTTTTTGTTGATTGCGTGGAATAAAAAGACTTAGTGAAGGACTGGTATCTGAAGGAATTTTATTTATCTGAACGCAAAATCACTTTGGTTTTGATTTTGCCCTTATTCACGGCAACAAAAATGAGTTTTAGTCGATTTTTGTCGATTTTTCATGTTTTTTCCAACTTCTAATGGCTATATCTCGAAACACAGAGTTTTGCCAGATATAAGCTATATGTCAAATTTTAGCTCTAACTTGGGGCTAAATTCCAGAGAATTTTGAAAAAAATCGTCGGAGCCGTTTTCGAGGAAATGGCCGATTTGTGCAAGGCCAGGTGACAATTTTTTTGGTCTTCTGCCCATAAGACCATGCCCACTCAATTTTTTTAAATTAAAATAGATGTCATTTGATAGCTGACCTCAATACCTTTCCAACGATACCCAAAAATTTGAAATCGGTTGACTGGCTTAGGCACAGTGATCATTGGAAAGAAGGCCATATTTTGAATTTTCAAAGGCCGGCCAAGGCCAAGATGGCGGCCAAATCAAAAAATGGCGGAACAAAAAAGTCTATGGTCTAAGTATACTTCAATGCCTGAAAGTTTAAAAAAGATCGGGCAAAAACTACGGACAGACGGACGGACGGACAGAAAAAATATTATCTCAGAATAATTGGTGGAGACGCCAAAGAAATTTTTTAAATCGTCATAACTCATGAACGGATGGTCCAATTTCGACGTTCTTGGGCTTGTTGGAAAGGTCTCGACGAGTAGCCTCAGAAAAGACATCTTTCAAGAAGAATGGGCCGCGTTCAACACCCGGCAAATGGGAAAAACTGATAATTGTACATAATTTTCAAGTGGCTATTTCTATGGAGGCGGTTGGTCGATTCCCAAGTTTGAATGCATTTTCTGGGCCTATGAGCCAGGGGCTTTCTAGCGATACTTCATTCATACCAGATGGCCTCTTAGGAAAAAAGTTCGAAATTGCGTGTATATATAGCGAGTTCGACTTTCAGCACAGAGGTGCTTTCGTCACTCGCGCCTGCTGTCGCCGGCTGTGATCATTTATATAAAAACTCAAAGGAGCCATATCATTTTCGTGTGTATGTAATTCAGCGACTACAGTTGAACGCACACCCCATCAATTGGTGTCTAAAACTTAAAATGAACACAAGAGGGACACAGAAGATAGTCAGAATGAAAGAAGACAATAAAATGGTACACATCATAGGATTGAAGGTCCTATGATGTGTACCATTTTATTGCCTTTTTTCATTCTGACTCCCCAAATGGCGTGTTAGAAAGAGATGGAGAATCCTTCTTCAGTTGCGGAAACCCAGGCAGGGTATATCCCAGACAAAATAATACTGGTGGAGCAGAAATCGCGCCGCGCGAATCAAACCTTTCTTTCATC
This sequence comes from Sitodiplosis mosellana, assembly GCF_009176505.1. NCBI lineage: Eukaryota > Metazoa > Arthropoda > Insecta > Diptera > Cecidomyiidae > Sitodiplosis > Sitodiplosis mosellana. Next base: position 1,553 of record NW_022596899.1, on the reverse strand, counting down.
TCAAAACTTATTTATTTAATTATTAAATTAATTACGAATAATATATATATTTCAAATCTAATGTTGAAGGCAGTTGATACAAATTCTTTTTAACTACATTTGCTTTTTTTAATCGATAAATAATAGATAACAGCCTTTAATTCTATCCGCTCTCTCTCCGAACAAGCAACCGACAATAAAAAAGAAAAGAGTCAGTAGGGATAAGAGCGATAAAAAGCATGTTTTATATGTGAAAAGAAAAACGTTTGATATCAATTCTTAATATCTATGAGATTGAGAGCCGCATATGTATTTTGGCCGACTTAAATTTTGAAAAATTAGAGTATGTTTCACTCGTAAGTTTTTCAGTTTAGATTTAGTAAGATTTTCATTTTAATGACAAAAAAAGTCGATTTGATGTCTTCGTAAAAATTGTTGCTCACCAATTGAAAACATTCTCTACTTTTTTCAATACAAAGTCTATGAAAAATACTCAATCTTTGAAATTTAGAGAAAGAGATAAAGAGAAAATTTTCTGTTGAGACCACTAAAAATACCGTTTTTTAATTCTTTTATCAATTGTCATACGATTTCCCATTTTCTGTCATACGTTTTCCCATTTTCTGTCATACGTTTTCCCATTTTCTGTCATACGTTTTCCCATTTTTTGTCATACGTTTGCACCCATTTTTGTCATACGTTTTCCCATTTTCTGTCATACGTTTTCCCATTTCTTGTCATACGTTTTCCCATTCTTGTCATACGTTTTCCCATTCTTGTCACACGTTTCCCCATTTCTGTCATACGTTATCCCCTCACCCCATAATTAATTACCATTTTTAACCGAAAAAAAAAATAAATTGACATTTGTAAGCAAACCAATCACAAGCATTCGTAGCCATTCGTATTTGATACGACGTATTCGCAAGGTATTCGTATTTAGTGCGTGGCATTCGCAGCATTCGTAGCCATTCGTATTTTAGTACGTGGCATTCGCAGCATTCGCGAGAGTCATATGCCCCTAGGTATATACTCGTGAATTCGCCCACCTGTAATATGGTTCATCTTCAGCATCACGACTGTTTTGCAAAACATCGTTTGGACACCGGCTAGTCACATTTCGTACGTACGAAGAAAAAAAGTAAAACAGCAAAACACACACAGAGAGAGTTCGACGACAATATCGATAACTGTTTTAAATCAGACGGTCGATAAGGCTTGATGTAATATTGCTTTCGTCCAAATTCATTGCGTTCGGGTCTTTTTTATGTAGTAGTATTCATACGCGTCGAAGCGTCTCTCGTCGTTCACTTGTTGTTCTAACATAACGTTTTCAATGCCAATGTCTAAATGGTCATTTACTAGCGCATGTAAAGCGACTGCTGATTTGTTTGGCATATTATTGTGAATACACTTAAAATGTTCACCGACTCGCAATCTTATGGTGGTATGCACGATTGCAAATGTTACATTTTACACAGTAGATGCCCGACTTTTTTAGTTTCGGTATTTTGTCTTTTGTTGAACCCAATAAATTCGCTAGTTTATTTTCATTGCGATGAACAAACTGCATA
>NW_022596898.1:0-4851 GCF_009176505.1 Sitodiplosis mosellana | reverse complement strand
ATTTTTTCAAAATCAATTTTTTTTTTCAAAATCAAAAATTTTCGCATAGAGGGCAGCACTAAAATCATGCTAGGTACCAATCGACAGCACTAAATTAGCACTAAATTTTGGTATATAGGACGACCCAGCACCAAATTGGGGTGGGGCCAACGACATCGACCTCTTATTTAGCCTAAAAAAAACTTATTTTTGGACATTCCACACCAGCGCCGTGTCTTAGCCTGGAGGCGACCGCCTCAGGGCCCTGCTTTGGGGGTCCCGAACTGCTAAATGGGCCATTGAAATTTCGAGAAAAATTGCATAGAAAAAATAAACAAATTGACGAACGAAGTGTTTCCCTTCGAAATTTATTTTACATAATTGGAAAATGGTAAAATGAAACGGCCAAATTTTTCAAATGGCCATATAGAATAAGGCGCAAGATGTATTCAAACGGGCGCCAAAAAGAAGAAAGTGCTGTCCAATGTTCAAGTTTTGGTGCACTTTAACTGGACTTTGTTCAAGTGTCGCTTGCTTTTCAAGCATCTTTTTTAAAATTCAAAATATAAATAATACAATTTCAATATGTTCAATCATTTTGATCGCGCTTTTTAAAGTAATTCTCAGTCAACACAGTTACACGTGCTACATTTTTAATCCTTAGCCTTAGGCGTACCCGCATCAAGTAAATAATGTTTTCAATGCGTCCAAAACGCATATTTCCATCAAATATGCGGAGTAAATATCACACGACACACGATATTATCGAGATACATATCTGCCTTATGTGATTTGTATATATTGCATATTTTGAGATGACGTTGTCTATAGAATCTAGTTTTGAACGTCATCATCGCGTACTGAATTCGTCCAATAAATTTTCTTTCTCAGTTTGAGCCTCAATAGCATCCAAGATTCCGCTACAATGAAAAAAGTGTCCCAGATTATCCCGTTCTCCCCTATCAAATGAAAAAAACTTTTCAAAAGTCAGTTCCCGTGCTGAAAGCGAACACAAAACTTATGATATCAATTTTAAATATAATTTCGGGGCGATTTCAATTAACTTATCCTGCCGTCTTCCAACTAATTTTAAATCGCCCCGAAATGTTTTCTCAAAATTGATATCAAAAGTTTTTCGGGCTTGTTGGAACGGTCTTGACGAGTTAATTCGGCCATGTTCAATATCCATTTAATGGGAAAAACCGAAAATAATCTCAATTTTCATATAGCCAAACTAAATTTATACCAAATGAAAAAAAGTTGAATAGAAAAAGAAGTCCTCTTAGAAAGAAGTGACGCTCTGACTGACCGCTCCTGTGAATTTGCCAGTCAAAATGACTAGTTAAGTGACGCTAGAACGCTGTACTACCTCTAGATACAAAGTTCAAAAGTGCATTTCGCATTCACTATTGTAAAAATTTATTCACACACAGAGAAAAAACTGTCAAAGTTTAAGATGAGTGCCTTCTTATATACGGAATAAGTTGAAATCCATCTTAATGTCAAGTTTTTGCTGTTTGACGATTGTATGATGAAACCTTACATCTTAAACTTTAAAAGGTTTTTTCGCAGTGAAATGAGAAACAAGACCGCAGAGCTTCGCTTCGCTCCGCTCTGCGTTCTTGAGATTTCAGTTATTTATTTTACTTTGTTGCTTCACAACAAACTACTTTTTTTGCGCACTACATGAAATGTATTTCATCTAAGTAATTTTGCAGTAATATATCATTAAAAGGCGTCCCTTTTAATAATATTATGGATTAAAAACATAATACGAAGGATATATATTTGCAACAAAATTGATACAGAAAAAAGATTTTCTCAGTTATCTCAAAAATGAATTGCAAGATCTTGGTTTGATTTCTTTTTTGAAAGATACTACCACTGTTTTAAATTAAATAAATAATATGACCATAGAATCTAAATTAACTTTCATTATGCTCAAGACTCGGAGAATACTATACAAAAGAAGGAAAAAGTAATGTAAATTTTAAACAACATTTGATAATAAAAATTTGATTAGCGTTTCGAGATACTATGCACTTGTTTGTCGTTACTGCCACTAGTTTGAATTGAATACAAAATATGAGCATAAAATTGAAAACCACTCTAATTCTGTTCATGGCTCGAAAAAGTATTAGGAAAAAAAAACGCAGATTAGTAGCTCTACATTTCATGTAGTGCTAAAAATATATCGCATCACGACTTTTACAGGACAGAACACTTAAAAGTTTGACTTGAAAACTAAATTCAAAAGTCGTGACGTGATATTGTTCCTTATTGTTAAAGAATTCGAAAATTATTCAGTAGTAATCTCTGCTTTCTGCCCACAATTTTTAATAATTTTCGAATTATATTATTTTAGGATTTATTGCAAAGCCATCGAGACATTATTAAGGATGCTAGCGAAATACAATGCGTGAAAATTGAAGGCGAGGAAACAATACTTTATTCTGTACTGCTGCTGAATATATGGGATATATGCTTTACTACCACAGAACACACTATCCAACCAATAGATATATTGAACGCTGTTCTTGCAACATTCATTATTTTCATCATATGTAAATTGATCTATGATTACTATAACTTTCGTACATATGGTCTTTTGCCTTGGATTGTAACAAAAATGCCATGAAAATCAGAGAAAATTTTTTGGGTTTGGTTGCCATCCACAATGTGGATTGGACTGAAAAAGCAAATCTGTTGTGGAATCACACCAGTAGATAGTTTCCATTCAAAATATTCTCTTAGGCCCAATCAGAATGCTTTCTTATAAAATTTATAGGGTTCACTTTAAAATGAAAAACTCCCAATATTGAACACACACAAATATATACTAGAAATTGAGGTTAATTGATTTTTTTTCTCAACTCGCACCCAAAGTTTTTTTTCGATTAGTATAGATGTAGAAATCTGTAATGCCCATTACTTATTACTATTACGATTACATGTGCAATAGGATTTCCTATTACCTATTACTAAAGGTGTCAAACGGACGGACTGTCCGTCTTTTTTGCCCGTCCGTCCAGCTTGGTTGGACGGACGGACGGACGGACAAGAACATTTTCAAGAGCTCTGAACGGACGGACGGACAAGGTGCTTGTCCGTTGACAGGTAAATTACTTTTCCAAAAAAAATTTTTTTCGAAGCTTCATATAAAAACATTTTATTTACGCCAGACGCTTTTTTGTGAGGAAAAATGAGTCTGGCAAAAAAACCTAAATTTGTTACATGAAAATTTTTCTTGACAAAAGTCAGAGTATGTCGAGCTCGGATCTTGTATTGAGCGAAAAAAATTACTTTTGGGAGTTTTTGTCTGGGAAGACTCGCTATCAACGCCTGTCCAACCGCCGGTGCAGCCAGTGTAAAGCTCCGGGGCGTAAACGCCCCAGAGGCGCGTGAGCGCAAAATATTTTGAGTAAATGCAAGCACACTGAAGGCGCGCGAAACTCAAATTTTGAATCGATTCAAAAATATAGCGCGCAAACGTAAATTTGTATCGAGAATTACATAGAATAAGCGAGAAATGTAGTCGGAAGTGCGCCAAAAATGAAGAAAATGTCCAATTCAAGTTTTGGTTCGCTTTTACTTGAGTATATTCAAGCGCCTTTTTAAAATTTCAAAATATTCGTAATGTTTATACGATTTCGGGGTTTATTCAACTGACTACAAACTATATTTCATGATTTTTAGCGCCCGTTTTTAATGTAATTCAATTCCTAGTAAATACAGTTGAATAATCGCGCTATATTTTTAAAGAGATAAAAAACATTCCTACGAAAGGACTCGTTTTGGGCCTAGTTTGTTATTGCATAACAAACTATAATTGAGCCGTTACATGAAATGTACTACATCACAATGTATGGATGGATTAAACCGACAGCATACAGAGTACAATAAAGTTCAAGTGAGCAAAAATCAAAAAATCAACTAAACTTCTGTATTTAATTCAATTCTACCACAATAACCAATACTCATAATAATACATCATAATATATGGAAATGAAAATTTTCAAGTATCGTATTGGTAATAACGTTTTAATCTAAATTTGTAATTACTCACAGATAAGTTTCGGACCTCCATGGAGAAAAAAAAACAAAGTTAGTACCTTTTACATTTACAATGTACGTTTCATGTAACGGTAAAAATTGCGCTTTCGCGCTTCCGGCGCGCTCGCATCAATGTTTAAAATTTAGAATTCGTTCAACATATTTTTTTAATTATCGTATAAGGCTAAGGTGACCAACTCCTTCAAAGAAAAAATCCGTACATATTTCCATTTGTACGGATTTTTCGAACCGAAAAATGCGTACACTTGCAGAAATTGTAGAAAATCCTTACAAATCCGTTTAAAGTAGTACACGAAAAAATCCGTACTGTACGGATTTTTGGACGAAAAAGCCCAAAAAAAAAACCGTACGGTTGGTCGCCTTAGTATAAGACAGATTTTTGCTTCCGTGCATTTCATATACATCGCCGCAATAAGAGATACTTAATCAACGTCCCATCGCACACATGAAAAAAAGCAACCTAACAGAATCCTTCCAATGCACACTTGCGTTCGTTTCTTCCTATGTGTGCCTATCGTTTAATGCGGTGGTGTATATTAAACGCATGGAAGCAAATATCATACGATACTATCGAGATATCTGCCCAATGGTATTTGGATAATGGACACATGGTATATTTTGATATTGATTGTGTCGATCTGGTTTCGTAGATGACGATGTCTACATAATTGGTGAAAAATCGTAATTTTGTTCGATTCATCGACACTTTTAACCAGGGAATGTCTGCACATAGATTTATTCAAATAAATTTAAAATATCAAATAAATTTATCCGATATTGTTCATGCGTTGCGTTTTT
>NW_022596897.1:0-3669 GCF_009176505.1 Sitodiplosis mosellana | reverse complement strand
TGCTTAACCTAAAGAAAAAATACAATAAACATGTTCAATCTGTAACAAAATGTCTTCGCTGGCGTTTTATTATTGCTCTCGTCATTTTTTGCATTACTGACTTTTTTTCTTCACCATTTTTCGCTTGCTTGTTGCCACCAGAATTTTCGTTGCTATCATTTTCAACGTTCGATGCTTTTAATTCCTCGGTTTTTCGTAGCGCGTGAGCGATTGCATCAACCAATTTCTCGTGCTCAATATTCATTGCCATTAGGCGAACTTTTCCGTTTAGGACGTACAGCGATAATTTGCGACTATGAAATCGGTTAACTTTTCAATTCTATGGGCGCTGCCATATTGAAAATTTACGTGCGATATGGTGCACGCACTCAATAGTTCCACTTATTTCAATAAGGAATCTCTATAGGTGGCGCTGCCACATCGTCATTGACATCGAGTCAAATATTGTCAAATATAATAACATTGTTTATATAGGCTTTTATCGCAGTACGGTTTAGGAGATTTTGTTTGAACTTACGGACAGTGAGCGATTCGTTCATAGTTCGCTGAGCCGCCTGAACCACCGTGTTTGTATTTATTGTTGATGAATTAAGAATTTCAAGCAGTTTTTTGGTGCGATTTGCAAATGATTCGTAGTCGTTCAGACCCCGCGTTAGGAGATAAAATTGGCAAATTTGATTCGGATGTGTCGCGTTTTTCTTCTTCGACCGGAGAATTGGGTCCCGAAGATCCGTCTTCTAACACCGAGATTGAAAGATTCGATCGAAAAGTTGTTTCGTGAGTGTTTTGACTGCTAGAAGCGTTGAAAAAAATTCGTCTATTATCGTCTTCGATTGCGTTGATGTCAATTTGCTCATGCACTTCCGGCAAATCTATTTTCAAATTCAAAACCGTTAAAGCTCTTAGAATTTTTAGTCGAAACTCTGAGACTTTTTTTGAAACCGATACCTTTGACCGTTGTTCGAAAGTATTGAAATATGTGTCGACATACTTAATGAATGCGTTATAATTGTTTATTAATCTCACTTTATATGAATCTATGCGTGTGGCTCTTTTCTCACGCTCGCTTGGCAAAGACCTAGCGGGTTCGTAATTGAAAATCGCTTTCGCTGCGTCGTCAAAATCTTTCTTGAGGCTTTCGTACTTAACTTGTTCAAAAATGTCCCTATGTTCAAGATTATCAACTAAACCCTCATCCGACATGTGTTCAAATTTAAAAGAAATCAAACGAAATTCTACTCTAATAAATTCAAATGAGAAATGAATTGGAAACTTAAATTGAAAACAAAATTCAAAATGGAAAAATGAATCAAAATTTAGATCGAAAATGAAGAAATTAATGGAAAAATTTCACTTAAAACGATAATTCGATAAATAATCTAGTACCACCAGCTCTCCTATGCGCATTCGTGTATTCCTTTGGATAAAACTTCGGCTGCGTGCTGTGTTTGATTCCACAGATTCTGTCCCGACGAGAAATTTGCGGTAAAATAGGTGTACGTCGACTATCCGTCGCATATCCGTTTTTGAGTGCGGATGCTCGCAATGCGAATAGGTATCCACAATAAAAGTTGCCGCAAAATGTTATCGCTGAATACTCTGCGACTATTCGCGCTGCGATAAATGTGAAGTTGTAACTGGATCGAGTGTGACATTTCGACTTGAAACTTGGTACAACCAACGTGAAGTTGGCTGCGTTCGACGGAATTTTTCGTATTGCGACTATACGTAGAATAGTCGCAATGCGATATTCCGCAAATTTCTCGTCGGGTGTGGTACGCTCGGTTGGGCCTGATGTGCAAAATTACTCGGGTATTGGATCGATTGTAATGGAATTCCGTTTCCAATGGGCTGCAGCGGAATGCCGTTGAATTGATTAGTGTGATTTTGGTTGAATGTTCTTTTAATGTATTTCGATACGAGGAATTTGGCGATTATTAGGACGATTAAGACCAAAATTATTGCCAACAACACAATCACTAAATCACACTAAATCGTTCGCTCCCGTTGCTCCCGTCGAATGCTGCTCTCTTTGAGGTGGTGGAGGTATCCTAACGTATTTAACCACACTTCTATCGTTTCTGATTTCGTATCCCGTGATACCGATTAAACTGCCGTCTAGTAGTCTTCGAAAGAATTTGCCAGTTGCGGATTTTCCTGCCATAACATTAATGCTCATCCGCTCACGGTTTTTCGTTATTTATCGGTTCGCGATTTTGTCTTCAAATCACACGATTTCGATCAACGGGTTTTTTCACGATTATATTTTTTGGGTCTCATTCAAACTAGCTCCACGTTCCACTTTTTTTAGGTTTTATTTTTAACTTCAATTGGATTTTGCGCTTCACTTTAATTGAATTTTATGAATTTAACGCTTCAATTGAGTTCTGCTTTTCACTTTAATTGAATTTGTGAATTTTCTTCGCGATATCTAAGTCGTCCAAAGCTGTAGCAGTTGTCAGAATAAGACTAATTATGAATTTTATTGATTGATAATTGAATAATTGTCAGCCTGACCGAACGCTTCGTGTATGCTTCCGCATACGCAGGCGTACGGTCTCTCTTTTTTGGCTAATTTTCAATCGCCGTGCGCACACTTCTGCATGCGAGCTTCGCATGGAGGTGTGCGACGGTCGATTGTTACATTGTTTTTGAATACATAGGCATTCTAACTACTACAATTCTATCGATTTTGTGTATGCTCATTTTTCCTTCAAAATATTGTTTGTACTGAGACGAAACGATTTCTTTAGAGAATATTTGTATGCATATAAAGACAATTCAACTGATGCTGATAGAGAAACGGTGATTGTATGTACCGCAATTGTTTTGTCGAAAACGGAAATTATCACGAATGCCCATTGTGATGTCTCTATATGCCTATGTAGTAGCTGGTACGAAAGTTGCATCAGACGAAAATCAAAAAATCAAAATCAAAGTCGAAAAAGAGAACTTGGCATCAACAATTTTTATCACAAATGACATTTTAACTGAACACGCAAAAACACTTATAATTTGTAAAAACAAAATCGAAATTTCGTTGAGAATCACCTTATTGTTTTTGTTATTGCAGCACAAAAGATACACAATTGTGCTTACTTAAAGTGAATGCGCATTTCGAAACGCTCAACGGGCGTTGATCATCAGCACTGACACGACTCTCGATTTTTGCCGGTGATTTGCGAGACAAAAAAACGACAACACACCAACACAACGCAAAACAGCTGGATCAGCAACAACAAAACATTCGCCGCATCAAATCAATGCAAATAAGCAGGACTGTATGTTCCCGCTTTCCGCGTTCAATGGTGCCATCAGCCATCTCTTTCTCGATGTAATAACTTTCATACGCATCGAGTCTGCTCTGTCTATTGAAATTCTTAATCGGTTCGATGCTATGCACTTTCATCGATTCCATGTTCACTCTCCACTACATGTTTAGCAAACGCAGACTCTCTCATTTTCTTCTTCTTTGCACAGTTACAATGTTCTTTGTATCGAACTGCTATGCTTCTTTTTGTTTGCCCAATATAGCGGCGCTTGCACACACCACATTCGATCGCATAAATACCCGATTTCAAATTGTCACTAATTTTATCTTTTGTCGACGCGAAACGACTTTTCATTTTGTGAATATTTGAATAAACCGGGGTTATATTGTGTTCCCCT
>NW_022596896.1:0-3741 GCF_009176505.1 Sitodiplosis mosellana | reverse complement strand
ATGCATTTCCATGTATTGGTTAGGTTATCTTGTGTCAATGCTTTTTAGACCAAGTTGTTATATCAATAGAAAAAGACTATTACTTACAACTACTTATTGTATAAAATTACTATATATTGTACAAACACAAAAAGATCAGGTTTTTCACGACTCTTGGAGTCGTTTTCCTGCAAACCAAAATATTCAGCCAGTTTTTGGCGGTGTTAAATAAATAAATAAATAAATAAATAAATACTAGATGAGTTATTGACCAAAAACTGAAGAAGTCAACTCTGAAAAATCCACTGAATCTCAAAAACTGCCTAGGCGATAAAATGAAAACCCCTACTAAACTTTCAAAATCCAGTTGGGGTTTTACTCAGCTATGGTAGTACTAACATCTCCACCATACCAATTCTTGGCCCTTTGAATTGTTTTTAAAATTGTTGCACAGTGTATTTTACATCAAATTAAAAGTTTAAGTCCTGTTTTACCTCAGCAATATAAAGTTTTCGTTCGAAATTTATTTTGTGTACAGTTTTCAGTGTATAATTTCTTCAATCTTTTCTTCGTTCTGTTTACTTGTTATTGTTGTTGCCTACTGACTGACCGTAAATATGTGTACATCGAACTGTGAGGTAAAAAGCCAAATCGCTGAGCTGCTGACAATGCTGGAGCAAATATGGACCAAATTAAACCAGCTCAAAAAACTTTATCCTGACGAAATTAGCTCCGTGAGTTCGGACAAAGCCGATAAATCGGCAAACTCACGTACTGAGCCCATGGATGAAACACCATCACCAACTCAAGCTCAGCAACAAATACTGGACAACGTGTCAAACTCGGGTTTACCGCTTGGAGACTTGCAAAATGTAAACATTTCACGTCGGAATAAAAGCAAGCGACCCAGACTTGATTCGGAAGAACTGAACTCTTCAGAGGAAGAGCAAAGTGACACTTCACCGCTGTGCAAATTGGTTTTTCGTCGTGATCCCAGCGGAAACAGTGGACAAAACGGTGCAAATTCAAAGCCCGTTGATACTGTATTGATGCGCTCGGTTTATTTAACCGAATTTCTACCGACAACCGAGCTTGCCGACATTATTAATCACTTGAAAAGCATTGAAACCGTCCGACCATTGACAAGTGATTTCAAAATAACCAAGCTCGTAAAGAAAGAAAACAATATGGAGTTGTCATTTGTATCATTCAAACTTGATGTTCCTCGCCAACACTTTGACAAGGTAATAGCAGCAGGTATTTGCTAGGGGCTAGGAACAAGTTGTGAGATTCACATAGATTCGCATATATTCATGCGTTCGTGGCTTTATTATTGTTGTTGTACACTCATTGCGCTGCGAATGTCTCGTATACACAGTCACACGAATTCACAAATATTCGTACGGATTCGTCTCAAGCGCTTGTGTTCTTACCCCCTAGGGTATTTGGCCCAAGAAAATCAAAGCCACCGAATTTCAGGTCAAGTCTATGAAGTCATCTGCACCGGCAAACCGTCCCAAAACTCATGACAACCAACAAATTCGGTCGCAACTACAAAATTTATCAGCAAAGGCCGCTCATCCAAATTCAAAAAACTCCATTGGCACAGTGAAAACTCAACGGTTGGAACCGGCAATGAATGCATCGAACCGGCATTGCAACAAACGGCCACTACAGCGCCCACGGAGGGGTCGGCGTCAACGCAACCAGCCGAATTTGTGTCAAAAGAGCTGTTGTCTCCAACGTCAGCCTCAACTCGTCGTGAAGAGACAGCACAACGGTTGCACAGGTCACTACGAAGGAAATCGTCACGATTTTCATCGCCGATGTTGCAACTAGAGTCATGCACATCGGATGAACACTGCGTTTTGTGTACAATCTATTACCAAAACTGTCGTAGCATATGCAACAAACACAAACGCTTCTTTTGTACCTCTGCTTCCTGCGATCACGATATGATAATTTTAACTGAAACGTGGCTCAGAAATGATATTTATGATGCTGAATTTTTTGACGATTCATATTCTGTTTTTCGTAAGGATAGACTTTTTCAACGTGGCGGCGGTGTACTAATTGCAACCAAAAACGAAAAGTTTGCCAGTGAAGAGATTAAAATTGCCGGTGCTGACCATTTGGAATACGTTTGTGTGAAAGCTACTACTAAATCACATGTCATCTACATCTACTGTGCATACATTCCACCAAATTCACCGCAAACAGTCTACGAATCACATTTAACAGCCATGCACAAAATCGCTACCGATCCTGAAGATGTTGTTATTTTTGTTGGTGATTTTAATCTGCCACATGTGGAATGGTCAACCGAAAGCGACGACGACAACATCATGATTCCAACTAAATTTGCACCTGAGTACACGGCCACTTTCATCCAGGGACTCATGAGCATAGGAGTTCATCAGGTAAATCATGTACGTAATGATTCAAAAGAATGACTATTGGACCTGTTCTTTACTAATGATTTTACCAACATCTCAATTGAGCGTGTTAACGAGGCTAACGCACTGACGGAAGTGGAAGATCATCATCCACCGATAATGGCTACATTTGAGTGGCATGGAAATAATACGACTGAAGCTAATATTACAACAAAGGCATTCAATTTCAAACGGGCCAACTACAGGGACATGAATGCACATCTGGCAAATGTCAATTTTACCGAGTTGTTCCATGGAAAGACAATCATCGAGAAGGTGAACTTGCTGCATAAGATTTTGGACGATGCAATCATCAATTTTGTGCCTACTTACATCGTCAAGTCGATACAAAAATGTCCGTGGAAAAACAAATTCCTAATAACACTAAAAAATAGGAAAAATAAAGCAAGGAAACGTTACAGACGATCAGGCTATCATCAGTCGTTTGAATGGAAATACATTTTGGCGTCTCGTGAATTCGATAAACTCAACACGGAACTATACAACACATACGTGAACCAAATGAAATCCTCGCTCAAGCATGATGCATCGAGATTTTGGCAATATGTCAATTCAAAGAAGAGTACTGACAACAAACCAAAAGTCATGGAATTTGGTGATGTGCGCACAGCAAACGAAACCGTACAGGCCAACCTGTTTGCGAACTTCTTCAGTAGCAACTACGATGACTCAACGACTCAAGGCGTTCAACAATCGCCTACCGATGAGTCACACCAAACTGAGGAATTCCAGCTCGACATCAATTTCGTGCTTGAAGAGCTGCAAGCCGTGAACACAAAGAAAGGTACGGGTCCTGATGGTATGCATCCTTTGATAATAAAGAATTGTGCGAGTCATTTGGCGGCTCCACTCACCGAGATCTTCAACGAATCATTGTCAGCTGGCCATTTCCCTGACAAATGGAAACGCTCGAGTGTATCCCCCATTTTCAAAAAGGGGGCCAGATCGAAGATAGAGAACTATCGTTGCATTGCTAAGCTCCAAACTGTGGCGAAATTCTTCGAGCATTTGGTGAACGTCAAACTTCTGTCTCTGGTACAGGACAAAATCACCAAAAAGCAACACGGCTTCATGAAGTCCAGATCTACTGCATCTAATCTCACCGAATTCATCTACTATGCCCAAAGAGGCATAAATTCTGGTGCGCAAGTAGACGTTCTCTACACGGACTTCAGTAAAGCGTTTGACAGAGTTAACCACAAGAGATTGATTCTGAAACTCAGATCGTTCAACCTGCCAGAAAATCTTCTTGCTTGGATCGAATCATACCTGTCAAACCGAACTCAATTCGTTAAGTATGGGAGCA
>NW_022596895.1:0-6214 GCF_009176505.1 Sitodiplosis mosellana | reverse complement strand
CTTTGGGCCATCAAACCAGCCGGGTGTCTACACTCCCTTTAGGGAGTGACACCACGGTCCATTTTGCCGATTTTCCCAGCCGTTTTCGAGATATTTTCATGTGTAGTTTAATGAAAGATATCCGCCATGACAGCATTTTGGCCCACCATGTTGGTATTTTGGTTTATATTAACAGAACATTCTCTACTTTAACAGTCAACGTTTCTAAACGTAAACACAAATATGATCTGTCATAATTACATTCACCACTTCTAATGTGCTTCAGAGAGCTTTTGACAGCGCCATCCATCCGAAGCGTTTGAAACATTAAAGGCTTTTGCTGATTTTTTCTGCCGCATTTTCATTCGAGCTATCGCCTTATGTAGATTTAGTCAAATATTTGAGTCAACATACAGATGGTATTAAAATTGAATGATAGAAACGAATTTTGTAGATGAAGAATTCGCGGTTTTCCCCCTAGCAATTTTGAGTGTGTGTTCATTTTTTCTTCAAATATTATTGCTTTTACTGAGAATGAAACGATTTTATTACAAAATATTTGCATGAATACAAAGACCATCCAAATGATGCCAATAGAAAAATTAGGCGTATTTGTACCGCATTTATTCTGTCGAAAACGGAAATTATCACGAATGCCCATTGTGTGTATGACGCCCCATATGTTTATGTGGTAGCTGGTACGAAAGTTGTATCAGATGCAAACCAGAAAATTAAAATCAAAGTTGAAAAAGAGAACATTGCATGGCACCCTCATTATAGTCATTTGATTTTTGGTGCATTTGATATTGCCAAAATTACACTGAAAACGCCGTTAGTATTCAGCGATACCGTTGGCAGTATTGAACTCGTGAATAAGGATTACAAATTGAATAACCAGTCAGAAGTGGTCACTGCCTATGGATATGGCGTGATGAACAACACCGGACCATCGATATTGAGGCGTTGCGATGCGAACTATATGTCTGATGTCGAACGAGCCAACACATTTCAGCTGAGTCAGATTCTGTACTTTACCACTGGTGAAGCTACGAATGATGGCAAAATTATTACAGCGGGCGATTCGGGTGGACCAGTCGTTTCAAAAACAAATGGCAAAATAGTGGGCATAACTGCGGGTTATAAAGCAACAGGTGGCCGCGGATCTTTCCTTCCAATTACTCTATTTCTTGATTTTATTCATGACCCAAAGGTATCTAATCACAATGCCCCAATTTTTATTCTCCACAACGCGGACAAAATCATTTTTTGCATTTATTTCAGAGCGTGAAATCAATTCCACCTCCGCTTACACCTAACGAAGCTAAATTTGTAGCCGATATAACGGTATCCGGAAGTAAGTGTGCCTGTGCGATCGAAATTCGAACTAAATCAAACCGTTTTTAACGTCACTTTTTTAAATTTTAAATAGAGGGGAGGCAAAAGTGGAGATTTTTCATGATTCATAAACATAAATATTCATTCGGAGATGTTTTTCTATTACAGAATTTCTTACTGCTCACAAAAAAGATTTTGCCGATGCTAACGAAACTTATCAACTAAAATTTAATGCAATCATTTTGTCGAAAACGGAGATTTTGACCTGTGCGCATAGTGTGATGGGCGCCCCATATGTCTACGTAACTGTTAATAAACTATCGAGAAATGCGACAGAACTTAAGGTCACTAAAGACCAGATAGAAATTCATGAGAAATACTCATTGCCGGGGTCCGCATTTGACATTGCCAAGATTACACTTGAAGAACCGTTGGAGTTCAACGATAACGTCGGCAGCATTGATTTGGTGGACAAAGATTACAAAATGAATGACCCGTCCGAAATGGTCACTGTCTACGGTGATATGATATTGGATGGAACAATGAGAACGAGGCGTTATGATACAAAGTATTTGGATGGCGCCAAATGCAAACCGATATTGGGCGCTGCATTTGATGCAAATCATTTGATGTGTTACACTTTAGATGGAAGCATGGGAACTTCCTCTACGGTTGGAGGTCCAATGATTTCGAAAAAGAATAACAAACTCGTGGGCATGACCATATTTCGTTCGGGTCGTAAGCCAGTTATTTTTCAACCGATTGCACCGTTGCTTGATTGGATCCGGAAGCCAAATGTAAGACGTAATCAAAGAAGAAGAATATAGGCTTGAAAAAAGGGGTTTCAGGTGCCTGAAAAATCGGAATACCGTCTCTTTTTTTGCCCCTGTCATTTGATGTTCAACAAAAGAACCGAATAAATTTGAAAATTTGAGAAAAATGCATTTTATTTTTCATTAGCCCATGCACAGTTACATGATTATCTGAAATATTTGCGATGAAAAGTCATTTGAAGAGTGAATTGAATCGACTCCAAAAGCAAATTCACATCACAGTCAAATCGGAATGCAATAAATTTTGGGACAACAAATTGAAGAGTATCACCAAAGGCAGCAAAAAGTTATGGAATTTGTCGAAACAGTACCGCGGCAAATTCGATTCCACCATCAACAAAATCAAAGTCAATGGATCTCAGACATTTGATGACACCGACAAAGCAAATTGCGCATCAAAAATTTTCGAAGAGTCGCACAAAATCACAGCAGATTTCACCCATGAAAATGATACCGTTGGGATTAACACAGTGAGAACGTTCAATTGTTTCTCGTGGTTGCACTGCCAATAACCTAATATCAATGTAGATGAAGTCACCAATCTCATCAAATCACTCAAACCGTTCAAATCAGCCGGCCCAGACACAATCCAGAATATTCTGCTGAAGAATCTACACAGATACAATTTATTTCCAATAGGTGTCTATTTTTCGGACAATATAGCAATCCATCCATATTTTTGGACAAGTTCACACATATTGTCCGGTTTTGTGGCCAACTTCATACTAATACTATAATAACATGCCATTATATTGGGTATATGCAAAAGTTCTCGCTGTTTTTTTATAGAATATAGAGCTTTATTTCGAAAACAAATCGAATGAATATTTTAATGAAAGTACTGTCCATCGCTAGCCACGGCTTTTGCCCACAATTCAGGCAATTTATGGATTCCATCCCAAAAAACTGCGCCGGCTTGGCGGCCAAGAACGAATCAAGCCAATTTTTGACTTTTTGAAAACAAGTGAGCCGTCCTCCACTTAGGTGATATTGAATCGACTGAAACCAGTGGTAGTAAGAAAGCGCAATGTCTGGAGATTACAGCGGGGGCATAAAGGATTTTCGAAATTAATAGCTTCTTAGAAATTTTGGACTTGATAGCCAAAAAGTCATTAAAAAAATTTCCTCAAAAATTCGCTTTTTTGCGGCGATAAGTCAATTTTTCGATTTTGCTGTCAGAAATTGGTATATACCGATTAGTTTCTGTTGGGAACGATGAAAGCTAACATTTTGATAAGTTTCTACCACCTTCCAATGCACCATATCTGCCCCAACCCCGCAAATATGGAAAATCACCCTTTTTCGAGAGAGTGATTGTGGCGCCCCCTATAATGACAAGTAACCACGATCAAAATGTGGTTTGATATGCTTGTGTCTATCGAGAAACGTCCATTCTTCACTACCAGTGTCCACTCGATAAAAGAATAATCTAATTTTCACATTTTTCCCGTATGAAAAAAACTGCTCCCGCAAATGCTGTTTTTTTGGCACGAACTCGGACATTTTTGAGCACAATAAAATTTATGATGCAGATAAAAATTTACAAATGTGATGATGCAGAATTGTTGACAGATGCCCAAGCTTACCGTATGACGTTTTAGAGCTGATATTTTTCACCAGCACTTACCGCTGGAGCCATCTATCGGCAAACAGCGAGAACTTTTGCATAGACCCAATAGTATTAGTATGAAGTTGGCCACAAAACAGGACAATATGTGTGAACTTGTCCAAGTGTCAAATGTACAATAGTATATACAATAGTTGGGTTGGCCAAAAAATGAGACAATATGAGTGAAGTTGTCCGAAAATATGGATGGATTGGTATGTTGTCTAAAAAACCGCCAAGGTTTGTCCAAAATTACTGTCTGTGTACCGCAAACAGCTATTGTCTGGCTAACAAATGTACTGAATGATTGCATCAAATCGAGTCATTGGCCCGCCAGTTTTAAAATTGTCAAAGTAATTCCAATCTTAAAGTCCGGCAAGCCACCGTGTGATTCACGTAGCTACCGACCGATCAGTTTACTCAAATCAATCGGGAAGTTACTCGAAAAAATAATTTATCGCCGCTCCATTGACTTCGTTGAAGAGAAAGAACTGCTACCAAAGCAACAATTCGGTTTCCGACGCAGGCATTCCACCAATCATCAAGCATCTCGCCTCAAACAGTTTATTCGGAACAACAAATTCCAAGGCAAATCGACAGGCGTTGTTTTGCTCGACATCGAAAAAGCCTTCGATTCAATTTGGCACGATGGCCTCATCTACAAATTAATCAAAATGAAATTGCCAACTTATTTACTGAGACTCATCAACGCATTCATTCGAAAGTCGAAACCGACAATTTGCTGTTCACATCAATGAAGGTGCTTCGAGCAAAATCAACATTTCAGCTGGGTTGGCTCAAGGTACTTGCATCTCGCCGTTGCTCTACTCGTTATACGTAGCCGATATGCCTACGATACATCAATTTACACATCAGCCAAAAAATCGAACACAATTATCAGCAGATTCAACAAAACGCTTGCGTCACTCCAAGAATATTTCATCAAATGGAAAATCAAAATCAACGTGAACAAAACTCAGGGCATCATTTTTCCATTCAACAACAAACGTCGAAGAATCCCAACAATTCCACTGAGAAACGGACAACATACCATCGAATTGTCAAAGTCGGTCAAATATCTCGGAGTCACTTTTGATTCGAAATTGACATTTGGCGAACACATCACGAATGCGATCGACAAAGCAAACAAATGCTTCAAAGCGCTATACACAATGCTCACACCAAATTCGCAACTCTCCACCGACAATGAAACGCTCATTTACAAAGCCGTAATCAGACCGATTATGACTTATGGCTCATCTGTTTGGTCGACCGCAACCAACTTACACATGAATAAATTCGCCGTAATGCAAAACACAATTTTAAAATTCATCTTCAATCTGCACCGAAGAACACCAACGAATTTCATGTAAACTTCAACGATTACATTGAACATTCAGATTCAACATTTTTAGAAGATTGTCAAAACTTTGTAAATATTGTATATAAACAAAAACTTTCACCTCTAATAAAATACATTACAAATACAAATTACGAAATAATTGCAAAAATTGATACAGCAGACACACCTCTAATAACTCGAAATCTTAAAAAATATTGTTCAACTGGATGATCTTCAGGCAGACAGTATATTATTTCAAAAAAATGCAAATCCACCATCGCATTTATGTAATGTAGGAACTTTTTTATAAATGTCGATTTCACGGTTATAATGATAATAGATATTTAAAGGTTATGTAATCGAATATTTCAAAGCTCAGCAATAAACCTAAAAGTATGCAATCACATATTAAAAACTTTCAAAATGGCGGGAAAAAGTGCAAACCATTCTACTCCAATGGTTATGGGGTAGTGCGCGAACCAAACTTATCAAGACGTTGTGATGCAAAGTATATGTCATCTAAGCCACCAAATCAGGCAGTGTTCTTCATGGCCGGTGGAGATACGCCGGATGGTGAAATTGTTGAACCACCTGGCGATCCTAGCAGACGAGTTGTCACAGAAAAGTATGACAAAATCATGGGCATAAACCAGGGTGTAAATGGAACGTCAACAGGTGGTCGCGGAAGCTTTCTTCCCATTTCCCTCTTTCTTGATTTTATCAATGATCCAAAGGTAGATTGAATATAATGAACTTATCCTAACATTCCTTTTAATTTCATCACTAAACTTATTGCAGAGCGTGGCGGCGAAGAAGTAATGTGCTTTTATTTGCACGTGTCCTCATTGCTTGTCATTTACTATCCATTTCTTTTAACTGTTTTTGTTTCGGATGAGGGGTTTTATGCGGTGAGAAATTCGTTTCTTGTCGTCTTTTTTCCCTGTCATTCCATTTCAAAGTTAAATAGACAATATGCGAGTATATGAGAAAAGTGCATTTCATTTTATTTTCCATTGATCGCTGCGCAGTTATACGATTATCGTGGTTAGATAGGGTTGTTGCCAAGCTCATTAGTACTATATACATGTAATTTAACCACTGATTTGTGCAAAGAAATCG
>NW_022596894.1:0-3178 GCF_009176505.1 Sitodiplosis mosellana | reverse complement strand
ATAAAAACCACATCGAGCGAATTGGTACGACCAATCACCAAATTGGTGCGATTACATCCAGAAGAAGCGAATGATACGAACACAGTGAATGAAACGAAAATACAGTCTACCTCGAATGATACGATTATACAGTCTACAGCGAATGATCCGAAAATACAGTCTACAACCGAATGAGAAAATATCAAATTAGCTTTAAGTGAATTGTAATTTTTCGATTGAATTGTACACATTTATTTTATTTTGCCTTCACTCCGTTCATGGGGTGGGAGGATGTCTAAAATGAGTTAAACTATTGTCAAGCCTATTGTCAACCAATGAAATAATGAAACGACGAAATCTGGTATGATTGTCATACTAGCGGTGGCGCTGTCGTTTGACAGCACCGGCAGAATAAATCACCACTTTAACGAAGACGAACGCGTTTTATTTATATGGAAAAGTATTGGTTTTACTAGCCAAAATTTCATGACATCTCCTCTTTCGGACCACTATAACGTCACGCCAAACTTGAAAAAGCACATATCTGTACACTAGGCAATGTAGATGGGATCAAATCCTATCGATCAAGACCTATCTACCCCCAAAAACATGTTGTTTACTA
Organism: Sitodiplosis mosellana; assembly: GCF_009176505.1. Classification (NCBI taxonomy): domain Eukaryota; kingdom Metazoa; phylum Arthropoda; class Insecta; order Diptera; family Cecidomyiidae; genus Sitodiplosis; species Sitodiplosis mosellana. Next base: position 2,577 of record NW_022596894.1, on the reverse strand, counting down.
TGAAATATGTGCAAAATAGCGATGTGCGTATGGCGTCGTTCGCGTTCGCGTCCCAGTTTTTTGTTCGCCGATTATCTCAAAAAGTTGACAAAATAATTGAGATCTGTAAAAGCCAAAAGTTTTGGCATGTCGAGACAAAGCTTCGGATTGATTTTGAGCCATATCCGATGTGACCTTGGGGTACCTCTCCTAAGAAAAACCCTCAAAAATGGTACATTTGTACGGGAAGTACCCGAAAAAAGCATTTTTCAGGGTTTCGATCAAGGCAAACTGCCATTTTTTTGCAAAAAAAATGGGAGTCTGTGAACAACCAAACACCTACTTGCCCATAAATTTGGTCTGAAATCGACATTTCTTGAAATTTTGTTCGAAAATGACACTTTTGTATGGAAAATGGTCGAAATAGTTATATTTTAAGGTCAAAAATGCTACGAGAAAAGGGTCTATTGAAATTTTGGTTAAACATTAAGCGGGAGGTAAACTAAATTGCTGCGGAGCGGAAAAGTTTGGATTACGTATGTAATTCGTTTTATTTATTTGAACATTTGTGAACTGTTCGTCGTCCGTTCGTGTGCGTGTAGCGTTCACGACATTGTGATGCATTGCGCTACTCACAGGGTTCACTCTGTGCGATTCTTAGGTCCTGGTCCAAACTATCTGATCAAATTTTAAGAATTTTGACTCGGAATCAATTATCTCAAAAGGAAAGAAAAAGAAAGAGAAGAAAAATATTTTGTCATAGGGTTAGTGCAAAAGCATTCATTGCTCTACCTAACGCGAGCGTCATCTGTTCGGTTTGAACATGAAAACAATTAAATTGTTCCGTGCAGAGTTATAATATAAAAACAACTCTATGTAGAAGGAAGGCTGTACATCGTTTTGTTCAACAGATTTTTCATACGCTGTCTTTATTCTCTTATTCTCACTGGTTCGGTTTGCAACTGGAGTCATAGATTCTGACGTATCCTGATCAGTCTTCACTTTTGTTCCGAAAACCAATTTTACACTAGATAGAATTGACAGCCTAAGAACAAAATAACAACTTCTTAACTCTTTGCCAATAAATGAAACGAAAAAAAAAACTTAGAGCAAAAAAGAAACAAATGAACTTGCGAGCAAAAGTGACACAAGTGGTCATTGAGCAGAAAACCCTTTTTTCTCATTTTTCTCGCTACTGGAAATAGAGGTGTCAACGGATAAAATTTTGTCCGTCCGTCCGTCCGAACATTTTTTGAAAAAATTCGGACGTCCGGACCGAATGTCCAAAAACCGAAAAAAAAATCGGACGTCCGGTCCGAATGTCCGAATTTTTTTCGGACGTACGGACGGACAAGGGGTTTTGTCCGAACTTTTCAAATTTTTTAAATTTTACGGACGTCCGAAAAAAATTCAAAACCAAAAAAAATATTCGAGCCAAAAAATTCTAAAGGAAATTGGACAAAAATACGCTTTTGGTAATTTTCCCGGCTCCAATGATTTTTTTCTAATCCCACAATTGAACCGTTGTGACAAACAAATTCCCTCAGAGTATTTTAGTTTCAAAGTGCAACATGAAATTTTTTTTATATAGAGTTTCCAACAACAATTCCATATGAAAGAAACTTTATGTTGCACTTTGAACAAAATTAAAATATTCTGAGGGAATTTGTTTGTCGCAACGGTTCAATTGTGGGATTAGAAAAAAATCATTGGAGCCGAGAAAATTACCAAAAGCGTATTCTTGTCCAATTTTCTTTTGAATTTTTTTTTGTCTCGAATATTTTTTTTGGCTTTTAATTTTTTTCGGACGTCCGTAAAATTTAAAAAATTTGAAAAGTTCGGACAAAACCTCTTGTCCGTCCGTCCGTCCGAGAAAAAAAATTCGGACATTCGGACTGGCCGTCCGAATTTTTTTTTCGGTTTTCGGACGGACACTAATGTCCGAATTTTTGTCCGTGTCCGTGTCCGTTGACACCTCTAACTGTTTGTAGTTATTTCCATTTTCTACAATATTGCCGAAGACACCTAGTCGCTATCTTTTTCCAGTAGCGAGAAAAATGAGAAAAACGTGTTTTCCGCTCAATGGCTACTTGTGTCACTTTTGCTCGCAACTTCATTTGTTTCTTTTTTGCTCTAAGTTTTTTTCGTTTCATTTATCGGCAAAGAGTTCAGAAGTTCTTTTTTCTATCTATGGCTGCCAATTGATTGATTTTCGAAAAGTGAGGATTTTTTTGGTCTTCACTTTTTTCCCGAAAACCCTCCAATCATTTTTTCCGGGGTCATCATGAATTTTTGGTCGACCCTATCTGAAATTTTTGGTGTCAGAATCTATATGGCTGGAGTCACTTGGTTTGTTTTCATGTTCGCACCGAACCGGTGTTGCTCGAGTTAGGGAGGGCAATAAATGGTTTTGCACTAACCGTATGTATTTCACAATTCGATTATTCGGAATATAAGAAGTAGGGGAGAGGTTTGTAGGTTGAACCATGATGTGCTATTTTGTCCATAACATTTTTTTAAATGAAGATATCTTAGATGTATGGATATCGTTGGAAAGAGGATCTAAAGAGCTCACACTTTGCCAAAGAAACTTATCCG
>NW_022596893.1:0-7159 GCF_009176505.1 Sitodiplosis mosellana | reverse complement strand
ATTTATGATGATGCCGCTTTAGCAGTGATGGCGTTAATGTGGTCGATAAAATTCAGTTTTGAGTCGATGAGTACACCGAGATCCCTCTGTTCGTTGACTCTACGAAATTCATAGACACCATAAAAGTATTCACCAATTATAACGTTCGCAGCTTGTCGATTTGAAATTGACATGATCGCACATTTATCGAGGTTGAGGTTAAACGAATTTCTCACCGCATAAAAACCCTCATTCGAAACAAAAACAGTTAAAAAAATAATTGGATAGTAAATAACAAGCAATGAGGACACGTGCAAATAGAAGCACATTACTTCTTCGCCGTCACGCTCTGCAATAAGTTCAGCAATGAAATTAAAAGAAATCTTAGGATAAGTTCATTATATTCAATCTACCTTTGGATCATTGATGAAATCAAGGGAGAGGGAAATGGGAAGAAAGATTCCGCGACCACCTGTTGACGTTCCATTTACACCCTGGTTTATGCCAATGATTTTGTCATATGTTTCTGAGAAAACCGATCCGCTAGGATCGCAGGTGGTTCAACAATTTCATCATCCGGCGTATCTCCACCGGCTATGAAGAACACCGCCTGATTTGGTGGCTTAGATGACATATACTTTGCATCACAACGTCTTAATAAGTTTGGTTCGCGCACTACCCCATAACCATAGGTAGTTACAACTTCTGACGGATTATTATTATTATTTATTCGGTTTCTTCAAAAAAATGCAAAAACGTTCACGTACCCACTCAATGCTGAGTAGGAAAAGTGACAAATTGTTCGCAGCTTTATTTGTCTTTTTTTTGTTACACAAAATCTAAATTTTGTTGAAATTCTCCTCATTGTTTTTGCTGTTGTAGCACAAATGATACACAATTGTACTTACTTTAAGTGAATGCGCATTTCGAAACGCTCTACGGGCGTTCATCATCAGCACTGACACGACTCTCGATTTTTTGCCGGTGATTTCAGAAAAAACAACCACACACCAACACAACGCAAAAACAGCTGATTCAGCAACAACAAAATATTCGCCGCATCAAATCAATGCAAATAAGCAAGACTGTATGTTCCCGCTTTCCGCATTCAATGGTGCTGTCTCTCTCTCGATGTAATAGCTCTCATACGCATCGAGCCTGCTCTGTCTATTGACATTTTTAATCAGTTCGATGCTATGGTCACTCTCATCGATTCCATGATCACTTTCCACTACATGTTTAGCAAACGCTGACTCTCTCATTTTCTTCTTCTTTGCACAACTACAATGTTCTTTATATCGAACTGCTATGCTTCTCAATCTCAACTACACTCAATCGCATAAATACCCGATTTCAAATTATCACTAATTTATAGCCTATTTTGTCGACGCGAAACGATTTTTCATTTTGTGATTATTTGAATAAACCGGTGTTATTTTGTGTTCTTTCAAACGATTCTTAATTTTACTCATAACACCCGGAACATAACAAAACACTTCGCGTTTATTTTCACTCAATGTTCCGTTATTCTGACTATATAGAGTCGTATCAAGATTTTGTGCTCTTTTTCGTGTATGTTTGTTAATCAAATGATCAACCTGAGCCTTTGAATAACCGTTTAAAGAAGCCACATCAAGAATATATCTATATTCCTTCAAAAATGCGCCCACTGAGAGTGGCAAATTGACCAGTCTGTGCACTAACGAATGAAACGCTGCATGCTTGTGTTGAATCGGACAAAATGAGTCGCTTGTGATGACTCTCTTTGTCGATGTTGGCTTATGAAACACACCAACTTCAATTTTATTTTGCCAATTACGTGTCAATTCCAAATCAAGGAACGACAAAATTCCATTGTTTTCTTTTTCACAGGTGAATTTAATAGATTCGCACTGGCTGTTGAACACATTTAATACCGAATCAATTTCCGATTCTCTAACCACTGCAAAAATATCGTCCACATATCTGTGGTAAAACCGAGGCAATTTTCCTTCGCGTTTCAGTTTCATTTCTAATCTCGACATAAACAACTCAGCCATGAAGGGGCTCAACGGATTACCGATACTCGTTCCTTTCGCGAAGTGTTTTGTTATGTTCCGGGTGTTATGAGTAAAATTAAGAATCGTTTGAAGGAACACAAAATAACACCGGTTTATTCAAATAATCACAAAATGAAAAATCGTTTCGCGTCGACAAAATAGGCTATAAATTAGTGATAATTTGAAATCGGGTATTTATGCGATTGAGTGTGGTGGTTGCAAGCGCCGCTATATTGGGCAAACGAAGAGAAGCATAGCAGTTCGATATAAAAAAACATTGTAGTTGTGCAAAGAAGAAGAAAATGAGAGAGTCAGCGTTTGCTAAACATGTAGTGGAAAGTGAGCATGGAATCGATGAGAGTGACCATAGCATCGAACTGATTAAAAATGTCAATAGACAGAGCAGGCTCGATGCGTATGAGAGCTATTACATCGAGAAAGAGACAGCACCATTGAATGCGGAAAGCGGGAACATACAGTCTTGCTTATTTGCATTGATTTGATGCGGCGAATATTTTGTTGTTGCTGAATCAGCTGTTTTTGCGTTGTGTTGGTGTGTGGTTGTTTTTTCTGAAATCACCGGCAAAAAATCGAGAGTCGTGTCAGTGCTGATGATGAACACCCGTAGAGCGTTTCGAAATGCGCATTCACTTAAAGTAAGTACAATTGTGTATCATTTGTGCTACAACAGCAAAAACAATAAGGAGAATTTCAACAAAATTTAGATTTTGTGTAACAAATTATAAGTGTTTTTGCGTGTTCAGTTATGTCATTCGTGATAAAAATTATTGATTTATTTGTCTGTTTTTTTTTCTCGAATTTTCTCCCGTCTCACTTACTACGGATAAAGAGCTCATAAGTTGTTCATTCATTCTATGGATGGCACTTGTATGATTGAAATGTCGAAATCATAGTTTTGACATTTTTTACACTTTTTCTCGATTTTTGCCTGTGTGGCGGCCGTCTACATGGGAAGTTTGTATAAAAACCTCGTTGTAATATATATCGCAATTATTTCAGATAATCATATAACTGCGCATGGGCGAATGAAAAACCAGCCTCTCTGATCGTCTGTACAAACAGATAGGAAACGTCAAACAATAACAATAAAGCGGCACCTGGAGACTAGTTGGAGAAAAAAGGCTGTGAGAATGAAAATGGCAATACAGGAATAAACATTCTGAAGCGCATCAAGAAAAAAATTCGCAAAAATGAATCATGAATTCTGAATATGCAAAAGTGAAACATGAATTTACATGGGCCGCATAGGAGGTTCAACGTTCACTTTTGCGTATTCAGAACTCATGATTCACTTTTGCGAATTTTTTTTTCTTGATGCGCTTCAGAATGTTCATTCTTGTATTGCCATTTTCATTCTCACAGCCTCAAATAGAGAATCATACACATAGTTTGCTGTAACAAGTACGCGTCTGTGTTAGTTCGAACGTTAAAAGTATGACACATTGCACTTAGTCCCCAAACGGCACTGTATTGTTTACTTTTTTCATGATCAGAAAGGCTATGAAAAATCAAATGCATTTTTCTCAAATGTCCAAATTTATTCGGTTCTTTTGTTGAACATCAAATGACAGGGACAAAAAAAAAAGACAGTATTCAGCTTTTCCAGGCACCTGAAACCCCTTTTTTCAAGCCATTCTTCTTCTTTGATTACGTCTTACATTTGGCTTCCGGATCCAATCAAGCAACGGTGCAATCGGTTGAAAAACCACTGGCTCACCACCCGAATGAAATATGGTCATGCCCACGAGTTTGTTATTCTTTTTCGAAATCATTGGACTTCCAAATGTAGAAGGAGTTCCCATGCTTTCATCTAAAGTGTAACACATCAAATGATTTGCATCAAAAACAGTGCCAAAATTCGGTTTGCAAATGGCACCATCCAAATACTTTGTATCATAACGCCTCGTTATCATTGTTCCATCCAATAACATATCACCGTAGACAGTGACCATTTCGGACGGGTCATTCATTTCGTAATCTTTGTCCACCAAATCGATGCTGCCGATGTTATCGTTGAACTCCAACGGTTCTTCAAGTTTAATCTTGGCAACGTTAAATGCGAGTCCCGACAATGCGTATTTCTTATGAATTTCTATCTGGTCTTCAGTGACTTTAAGTTTTGTCGCATTTCTTGATAGCTTATTAACGGTTACGTAGACATATGGGGCGCCGAGCACACAATACGCACAGGTCAAAATCTCTGTTTTCGACAAAATGATTGCATTAAATTCTAGTTGATCATATTCGTCAGCATCGGTAAAATCTTCTTTGTAAGCAGTAAGAAATTCTGTAATAGAAAAACATCTCCGAATGAATATTTATGTTTATGAATCATGAAAAATCTCCACTTTTGCCTCTCCTCTATTTAAAATAAAAAAAGTGAAGTTAGAAACGGTTTGATTTAGTTCGAATTTCGAATGCACACTTACTTCCCGGTACCTTTATATCGGCTATAAATCTAGCTTCGTTAGGTGTAAGCGGAGGTGGAATTGGTTTCACGCTCTGAAATTAATACAAAAAATGATTTTGTCCGCGTTGTTGAGAATAAAAATTGTGATTAGATACCTTTGGGTCATGAATAAAATCAAGAAATAGAGTAATTGGAAGGAACGTTCCGCGGCCACCTGTTGTTCCATTTTTATTTATACCGTTTGTTATCCCCACGATTTTGCCATTTGTTTTTGAAACGACTGGTCCACCCGAATCGCCGTGTGTAATAATTTCACCATCATTCGTAGCTTCACCAGTTCTAAAGTACAAAGTCTGACTTGTCTTAAATGTGTTGGCTCGTTCGACATCAGACATATAGTTCGCATCGCAACGCCTCAATATCATTGGTCCGGTGTTGTTCAACACGCCATATCCATAGACAGTGACCACTTCTGATTGGTCATTCAATTTGTAATCCTTATCCACGAGTTCAATACTGCCAACGGTATCGCTGAATTCTAACGGCGTTTTCAGTGTAATTTTGGCAATATCAAATGCACCAAAAATTAATCGACTATAATACGGGTGCCATGCAATGTTCTCTTTTTCGACTTTGATTTTAATTTTCTGGTTTGCATCTGATACAACTTTCGTACCAGCTACCACATAAACATATGGGGCGTCATACACACAATGGGCATTCGTGATAATTTCCGTTTTCGACAGAATAAATGCGGTACACATACTCATTTTTTTTCTATTGGGATCATTTGGATGGTCTTTGGATTCATGCAAATATTTTGTAATAAAATCGTTTCATTCTCAGTAAAAGCAATAATATTTGAAGAAAAACTGAACACACACACAAAATTGCTAGAGGAAACCGCGAATTCTTCATCTACAAAATTTGTTTCTATCATTCAGTTTTAATACATCTGTATGTTGACTCAAATATTTGACTAAATCTATGGTCCACTATGAACGATACTTTTGACCACCACAATGTGATGAATTTTCTGACAGTAAACCGACAACGCACAATTGAAAGTTATCATTTACAGTGAATCGTTTCTGGAGAAAGTTCGAAAAATATCACAGTTGTAAATAATATATTGTTTGAAAAAAATTATAAAATCTAGCATTATTTTCTATTTTCTGAAGCGTGGTCAGCCCCTAGCAAAATTGATAGAATATTTGAATTTTTCGGACAAAAATTTACACGAAAAAAAAAAGAAAATGATTCTAAAGCAGACTTACTTGCGGGGACATGGATTCCAGCTACAAACTTTGCCTGTGACATGTTTCCAATCACTTCGCCCTTAAGAAGAGCTTGCGAGAAAAAGCCATCTGTTCATTGGAAAAGAAGTTGAAATTTCGAATTGAATATTATAAAAGTCTGAAAAAATCTTTTGGAATCATAAAAAGCTAGTTCGAAAACCATAAATGTCTTACGTTTTCCTTGAAGTTCCTAGAAAAAGAAATTTCGTGTTAACTTTCATTTCTACAGAAATATCGTATTTTATTGGATAAAAGTGAAAATGATAAAGTAAAAGAAAGAACTTACCGAAAATTCAACGATAAATAGCACCGAAAACAAACCGTGAAGTAACTTCATTTTAATTTGCCAACCAAACAGAGTTTTAACCTGTTGCACAATGATAGTAGAGAACCGTCTTGTACTTCTTTAGAAGATCCTTTGAATTCGTTTGGTATTGGCCGTGCGGTGCTGCCTCTTTTATACCATTCATCTACTAATAGCTGACACTTGCCATGCAATCAATAATTGATGAATTGTGGTATTTTTCAGTTATGGAATTCATGAATTGAGGTCTACTAACACTATGCAGCGAATTCCGAAAACGAAATTCTCCCAAAAAGAGTAGACTTATTTCCAAAGTTTTTTGGTCCACTTAATCCAAATCTGATACGGAAACCGCAATGAACGTATCTTGAAAACTAGACGTGCCAGGACAAACTAAGGCCAGATTTGGATTAAGTCGGCCCAAAAACGTTGTCAATAAGTTCCCTTCTCTGTGGTTGTTTCTTGTTGTTGCATAGTGTAATCATATTCAGACACTAAATGAAGCTCAATAATAAAATTCCTCTGATGGATACGTGTAGCTGATGCAATTTGTAGAAATTGATAGAAAAAAATGGAATACGTATTCCATTCGAACGTACGTTCGAAAACATTTTAAATTCAGATGTAAATGGTTCGTAATTTGGTTATTTTCGGCTGTTGCCAATTGTTCCAACACTCACTCATTGTTTTTTGTGTAAATTTTTGTTCTCCAGCCTGATGATGATCCTAATAAGAGCGAAACGTTGCACAATAAACGAATAATCATTTTCGAAAACGGCTTTAGCCCAACACACCACTTTTGTGTTTGTTCAGATGGAATGAAAAAACAACAGCTATACGTATGCACCAGAGGAATTTAGTGCATGTGATGCTGGAGTGCACAGTGATGATATGAATTTACTTTAAGAGTACTTTTTTGTTCAATTCGTGATGAAGGCTCATCATGTACATTGTACATATATATGTGTTGTTGATTATAAAAATGGTATAAGCCAAATGCGCTTAATTACATGGGAATCATATATGCGTTCCTTCTCAAGCAAAAATGAATATCTTGAAATGCGATTCATGTCGAAGTAGTTACGGACATGACTGCTGAATCATTTAT
>NW_022596892.1:0-3502 GCF_009176505.1 Sitodiplosis mosellana | reverse complement strand
GAAAACAGTCATACAACCAAGATGGAAATGCTTGATATTAGTCTATAGTAAACGGTCCAGGATAACCTTTGGTAAACGTTTCCAAAGGGACAAAGGCTATGTGAAGCGTTAAATTTAAGACTTTGAGACTGCAAAAGTCGTCACTCAATTTATCAGACAGATAAATTGATGAGAAGTTTTACGTCGGTTAAGGCAGATCCATGTTGATTGCAGAGTGCATTGAGTTGACATGGACCATGATTTGAAACGTATGGTAAATAATTCAAAATTGACTTCAAAGATAAGAATATTAACTCGCCAACTCGTGGATGGCTACAACAAAGCACAAAATCAAAAAAATAAAAATTTACAATAAATAAGTGTAAACATCACAGATAAGTATCATCCTTTCAATACACTAAAAGAATGTATGGAAAAAATTCGTCAGTCTTTAATTATTGATTTTGCTGTGTGGTCCGTGTGAGATGAGTTGACTTCCACGTGGGTGGTTGGAACCTGGGACAGCCCCGCTCATGTTTGTTGCAATCGGAAGCAACCAAATGGCACCCGGGCAGTATGCTTTGTCCTTGGGAATTCGTCCGCTTGGGATCATGGATCAGGTTAAACGGCAACATGAAAATCGAAATTTCATAATTAATGTGGGCAGTATCAAGGTGTTCTCGTAGAGAACACATACAAAAAATGAGGTTACCTGGATGAAAAATTGACTAGGCGGCCAGGTAGTCATTTGAGTTTGCAAAGCGATCCAAAAGTGGTGTCCGTCATTTTGCGAACCGATGATGCAAAATTCTTCTTTGAGGTCGCTGCTGTGAACAGTTCCGGCACCATGTTCGCCATTTTGCACATTTGAGGAATTGGAGCTTCGCGCACCAGCTTCATGTGCTTGTCATTGACCCTGAATTGCTCGCTGTGTCTCAATGAACGCCCATCATTAAATGAGACTTTGTCACTAACCGTTGGACAGTTAGCGTTACCGTTGATGATGTCGTAGAAAAAACTCAATGACGCGTTGACACGTCGACGGCGAAGACTAATCATGTTCAAGTCCAACAATCGTTGCTCGTACGGTGTGATTGAGTATTGGTTATGCACGGATGGGTATTCTCGACGAGCGTACATAGTGAATTGGCGTTGCACGGATTCGATTTTGTCACTGTGGATTTTGTGGAATGGAAGCCATACCATGGCGCAGTAATCGAGGTGAGACTGAACCAATGCAAAATACAGCGACTTTAGTGTGGTAACGTCAGTGATGTCATGGCAAAAGCGCTTGACAAAGCCAAGTGCAGCCGTTGCCTTCGAAGTGACCATGTCAATGTGTTTGGCAAATGATAGTTTTCTGTCAATTAGAACACCCAAGTCCTTGTGTTCAGTCACTTTGCCAAAGGTGTGGTCGCCATAGGTGTAGCTTGTTTCCAAATGCTGACGTTTCTTGTAGATAGATAGCACTGCACATTTTTTGAGGTTAAGGTGCAGCAGATTCACGTCACACCAATGTTTAAGTTTGTCGATGGCTTGCTGTAGCATCTCCGAATCTTGCTGAGACTTGATGATTTTGGCTATTTTGATATCATCAGCAAACAGTAATATCATGATGTCTGGGGGCATTTGATCCACGATGTCGTTGATAAACAGCAGGAACAGTGTTGGGCCAAGGTGGCTCCCCTGTGGGACACCCGACGACGCTGTAAAATCATCCGATTCACTTGCTCCATGCTTGACAAATTGAATGCGATTTTCGAGGTACGACTTAAGCCATTCCAGCAAGTTTTGAGGTAGATTGAATGTTTTCAACTTCTGGATCAAAATGCTGTGATCGACTCTATCAAAGGCTTTCGTAAAGTCCGTGTACAGGACATCAACTTGAGCTCCATTGTTTAAGCCACTCTGGGCGTAGTACACAAACTCGGTAAGGTTTAATGCTGTAGATCGTCCTTTCATAAAGCCATGTTGGTTAAGCGAGATGCGATCACGAACAGTTTCAAGCAATTTTACGTTGACGAGGTGCTCGAAGAATTTAGCGATTGTTGGTAGTTTTGCTATGCACCTGTAGTTTTCAATGTCCGATCTGGCGCCCTTTTTGAATATGGGTGATACACTAGATCGTTTCCATTCGTCGGGAAAAATGCCAGATGAAAGCGACTCATTGAAGATCTTAGTCAACGGACTAGCAAGCGTTGGAGCACACTCCTTCAAAATCAGAGGATGAATACCGTCAGGTCCAACACCTTTCTTGGCATTGACCTTCGTCATTTCAGTCATGACAAAATCTAGGTCAAGCTGGAAACAAGAGGTCTTCTCAGACTGAGGTGACGGTTGATTATTTGGTGTCGTTGATGTGGAGTAATTGCTCCCGAAGAAGTACGCAAATAAATTTGCTTGCTCCGATTCGCTGGATGTCTTGGAGTCGCCGAATCGCATGGTTTTTGGAATGTTATCAGTGCTCTTCTTAGAGTTAACATATTGCCAAAACGAAGAAGGATCACTTTTCAAGTTTGATTTCATTTTGTCGACGTACTGATTGTATAGTTCAGTGTTTTTTGCACTGAATTCCTCGTGCAATTTTTCAAATGGCTGCTTATCATTGGTCAGCTTCCAGTAATCCCATGCTTTTTTCCTTAAGTTCTTGAGGTGTCGAAGTTCTTTGTTTTTCCATGGGCATTTTTGGTTGTTCTTGCGGACATACGTTGGAACCGTACACTGAATAGCTTCCGCTAGCACGTCATGAAGGGATGACACCTTCTCCGTAAGTGATTTGTTTGCGAATAAGTCATCGAAATCAACGGAAGCAAAATATTCGTTCATGCGCTGATAATCAGCCCGTTTGAAATTGAAATGCGTCTTATTCTGGTTTTCAGAACCATTGTTAATCGGATGCCATTCAAATTCAATCAACAAAGGAGGGTGGTGAATGTCGATTTTATCTGTCAATGACAGTTTAGTAGCATCGCTCACTGTTGTGTTGGCATGGTCGTTAGTAAAAAATAGGTCCAACAGTTTGAGGTTCCGATTTCTTATTGAATTTATTTGCTGGAGGCCCAGGCCCATCAGGCCGGTAATGAAATCAGCAGCACATTGGGAGTGGAAATTAGAGGGAACAAGCACATTGCTATCCTCATCGTCATTTATCCACTAAACGTTTGTCAGATTAAAGTCACCAACAACTATCACAACGTCATCGGCATTCGTCGTGAGTGATTCAATGGCTGAACGATGCAAAGCGTAGATTTCGTTGGGTGAGTTCGGTGGAATGTATGCATTATAAATGAAAATGTTGTGTGTTGGCAAGCTCGCTTTAATGCATACGTGCTCAATGTCCACGTTGTCAAATTTAATTTCTTCAGTAGAGAAGACTTTATTGTTGAGCGCAATGAGAACACCTCCACCTCGTCTAAATAATCTGTCTTTGCGGTAGACGTCGTATGTGCTATCGAAGAATTCGGCATTTCGGTGGATATGTTTGAGCCAGGTTTCAGTCAAGATGACTATGTCAAAACCGAAA
>NW_022596891.1:0-1006 GCF_009176505.1 Sitodiplosis mosellana | reverse complement strand
GGATAATGCTAAACACATACTGCTTTAAAATATAATAAAGAATAAGAATAAGAAGAATAATTTAGAATTTCATCACCCATGTTTGTGCCTGTTTGTACCTGTTTCAACTGGTTTTCACTTTGTTTTTATTTGATTTTTGTTTTTTCTTTAGTATGTACACTGTTTATTTTTTATTTCTTATTTCTTTCGCGTCATTAAACCAAGCGCATTAAGAAATTGTTTATTCACTTTATTCAGTGATTTGCCTTTTTTGACAGCTTTACGTTTTGTGGACGATGTTTTCGCTTTGGCATGCCTTTTGACACTGTCTTTATTTTTGACAGGCACCATACTTTTGTGTTTAAGGTGATTATTGTTATTATTGTAGATAATCATTGTTGTTGTGTCTAATGCTAAATTTTTACTTTTCCGCAAACTTTGTTTGTATGGAAAAGTATTGGTTTTACTAGCCAAAATTTCATGACATCTCCTCTTTCGGACCACTATAACGTCACGCTAAACTTCAAAAAGCACGTATCTGTACACTAGGCAATGTAGATGGGATGAAAACCTATCGATCAAGACCTATCTGCCTCCAAAAACATGTTGTTTACTATGAAAAATGTGTAAAATAGCGATGTGCGTATGGCGTCGTTCGCGTTCGCGCCCGCGTTCGCGTTCGCGCCCGCGTTCGCGTCCGAGTTTTTTGTTCGCCGATTATCTCAAAGAGTTGACAAGATATTCGAGATCTGTAAAAGCCAAAAGTTTTGGCATATTGAGACAAAGCTTCGGATTGATTTTGAGCCATATCCGATGTGACCTTGGGGTACCTCTCCTAAGAAAAACCCTCAAAAATGTTACATTTGTACGGGAAGTACCCAAAAAAAGCATTTTTCAGGGTTTCGATCAAGGCAAACTGCCATTTTTTGCAAAAATAATGGGAGTCTGTGAACAACCGAACACCTACTTGCCCATAAATTCCTTCCACCTACAGTATACCAAAAATCTTCGAGGTTCGAATTCGCGA
>NW_022596890.1:0-1188 GCF_009176505.1 Sitodiplosis mosellana | reverse complement strand
TCACTTTGTTCGGCGACGCGCTCAATGTACTGTTTTGGAAAAATATGCATGATTTGATACAGTTTTGAGTCCATTGGTATGATGATTCATTTTAACACAACACCCATTCTATTTCGCTCACACTTACGTGCACTTTAACGTTGCTGAAACATGTACGTTCTTGTTTCTTTACTGCGCACATCTTTTTAACAGTAAAGCAGACTACTTTGTTATACGGGTAAAAATTGCACGTAAGTGTGAGCGAAATAGAATGGGTGTTTTGCGTCCGTGTTTTGGCCATGTATAGATTTCACTATATAAACCAATGTATTCACAGCGGCGTGAACCCGCGTTCCGAGGATTTCATACAAACTTCCCATGTAGACGATCCGAAATAGGCAACAGTCGAAAAAAAAAGTTTAAATTTTTTTTCGATTTTCATATAGTATTTTTTTCTGCTCTATTGGTGTTATCGGCACATCGAAATTCGCGCTCCTTATCAGTTAATTTTCACTTCATAGACAAATCACGACCAAAACCACCATTAAAATGAATCATCATGCCAATGGACTCAAAAGTGTATCAAACATTTTTGTTTCAATTAAAGTGAAACACAATTTCTATAGTCAGCCGATATTTCACGATTCACTTTCAAGCGAACAGAATTTATGTTGCACTCGCACAAAACTGTATCAAATCATGCATATTTTTTCAAAACAGTACATTGAGCGCGTCGCCGAACAAAGTGATACAACGTTCTGTTACTGGAACAAAATGAAACACTTGCCGCGCTTCGAAACAAAGCGCAACGTAAATAAAATAGTGGCCAACGATTTCATGTTTCATATTGATCCAATAACAGATTGGTGTTTCACTTTGTTCGGCGATTTTTTTGCGTTTCGTATTCATCGGCGAAGAGTCAATACGTTGTTTTTATGCTCACGGGTTCAATTTCAGTTTGAATATTTTCTCATTCTTTTCAAGTACAAATTTAAACCAATGAAATATGGGTATCCGGATAAAACGCAGAAAAAAAACGCAGAAAGACAAAACGCAGAAAAAAAAACACAAAAAAAAAAACAAAAAAAGACAAAAACAAAACACAGAAAAAAAACGCAGAAAAAAAAACACAGAAAGACAAAACGCAGGAAAGACAAAACATAGAAAAATGAAAAATTTGATTTTTGACTAAAATATTGGGTAAATGAG
>NW_022596889.1:0-5679 GCF_009176505.1 Sitodiplosis mosellana | reverse complement strand
TCATTTATATAAAATGCGAAGTTCCTAAGGTTTTGAAACTTAGACATCAAGTGAGCTGCTTCATTGGGTGAAAGTTTGCATGTATAGAACCAAATTGTAGTAAGCAACGGTAGAGATTCAGCTATTTTCGTCTGTTCCAAAATATTAGGTTTTCTGTTCACTTTGAGTTCTAGATATTTTATTGTAGGATGTTTATCAATGAAACTGAAGAACGTGGCATTCAATTCATGAGAAAATTCGATGGTTAATTTTTCAAGTTGACCAAATGAAAAGGGAATTTCAATGAAATCATTACTACGTATATAGATGGTAAAATCTTTCACGTTTTTCAAATGTATCCTACTATCAATAGATTTAGACGTCAATGTTTTCACACTTAAGTTGAGTAATTCAAGTTTTTGTAAAGTTTTGATCGCATTCTGAAAATCACTTGAATCTAAGGGAGTGTCATCTGTTTTGATATACAACGAATTCAGTTGTGGATTCAAGTGCAAAACCGGAGCTATACTATCACCGCATGATATCGATGCGCTGGGTTTATCATCAGTGATTCTCAAATATTTCAAATCAGGAAAGTGACTTGAGAGGCCAGGGAGGACTTTACGGCTACAATTATAGCAATTTAATTGTTGCATTTTCGGGAATAATTCATTAAGAAAGTCCACAGCAGCAACATGACATCTTTCCAAAAATACTTGTTTAACTTTGAAAAATGGTTTCTGGAGATGTTTCCAGCCCTTCAGACCATTTACAATTCTTATGCATGTAATAGAGTCTGAACAATATTCGTTTAAGTAATTGATGACATGTTGATCGAGATTAAATTGCTTTTGTATTAACTGTACATCGGAAATCAAGTGTCCGAAGCAACGTATGAATTGTAAACTGGTTCTTAAGTCACAGATGTCAATCCAACTCCTAATTTCAAATGATCGATATCGTGAAATATGTATATTTTCAAAATATACAAGTTTTCGGCAATATTTTCGTACGAAAATAAAATTGGCCGCTTTGTTCAGTCGCTTGTTTGAGCTTGCTGCACTTATAAAGTCGCCAAACTCCAAATACTCCAAAATACTCTCAAGACAGTCAATGTTCAGATCCGTTAATTTCATTTTTTCGTCAACTCGTCGATATTTCTGTAAAATAAAAATCTAAAAATATTTTAATATTCTGTAAACGAATTCTCGAAATGTAGTCACTTTTCGAAAGTCAGACTAAACCACTGTGAATGAACGTCGAATTTTAAAGCCACGATAACAACAACAATATAATTCTCTTCACCTGATTTCAAATGATTTTTCAGTTTGGATGAAAAACTAGGAACAGACTTTGAGCAACACAAGTAATATCATCAATAATCTCTCCACGACTGTGATCGATGTAAATTTGTCCGGTCATTTAGATGTAGAAAACATTCAAACCAAATGAAGTATCTAGAGAGAAAGCGAAAAAGAATCAGTAATTTGCAAATGCTAATATCTAAAACCCGAGTTAGCATTTCACTCTTTCGCATGTATACTATAGGCAAAGGAGTGGAGAAAGAGCAAGGATTGCTCTCGGGAAGATACCATAAATCTTCAAGTATGTAGATTCCAAAGTTCTTCGATGTACCGAGCTTAGTTCAAATGACCATCCTTTAAGTATGTCGAAAGCATCAGATTGGAAATGCTCATTAGGTAAGCACTAACAAAAAATGTTGTTTAAATTGTCCTATTAACAAGAATAGACGAACAATCGGTTCTCGTATACATTCTACAAAGAACTTTATAAGACAATACTAACTGAAACATAAAACACACAAACGAGAAAGAAAATGAAGTTGTTAGTGCTAGAGACTTGAATATGAATTATTTTGATTTTCTGGCATTTTCAATGGCAAAATCGAGGCGTATCAATCGTTTATTGTAAAACGATATCGGACAACGCACAATTAAGGGATAAGCCATTAAGAAAAAATCACTAATATTGGAACAATATTATTGGTGGTAATTTCGAGAATGAAAAAAATGACGTTAATATTTTTTGCATTAAAAATAGTAGGGGGAGTATGTGTAAGTTGACCCACCCCGCCGATTTTGTATTTTGACCGACAAATCGTCAATTTGGCTAGTCTCAATCGATTTAGAAACGTCAAAAACCAATATAAAAGTAGTTCCCAAGAGTAAATACGCTTCTTAAACGGCTCGGATCGGCTCACAAAAATTTTTTGCAAAAAAAAATCATTCTTATAAAAACTAAATTTTTTCGGACCATCATCAAGTAGAAAACAGAGCTTTTATAGGCACCTAATCGGTGCCGGCACTTAGATTTTGAGTGCCGCACCTAGTACAATCACAGAAAATAAATTTCGATAATTTATAATTTCATATTTTTTTCAGCATTATAAAATCATATTATTTCTTTAAAAAACTAGCAAATTTGAAAATTTTCAAAAATACTCAGGAATTATACTTTCAAAAAGAGCTCGGTGCCGCACCGATTCAAGTGCCCGCACTTTTGCAGTGCCTACAACAGCTCTGGTAGAAAATTTCAAAGATATCAGCAAAGCGAGTATAAGCTTTCTTCACTAGTTTTTCGTGTATTTTCATAATCCTAAGTCATTTCACACATATCGTTACATGGCGAAATTCTTTCCGTGCATATTGAAATGTCGACCAATTTTGTAAGTTGACTCACCCGAAGAAAAATCAGAAAAATGAGACAACTATTCAGCGTAAACACTCAATATACGAGATTCACTGAATTTTAATGAATTTCCAATCGTTTTTGGACTTGAAAAACACGAAAAAATCGATGAAATATGAAAATATAGAGAATATGTATTTTTTTACAATTTCTATATTTTTCTACATTTTTTCATTGTTTTTCGTAGTTGTACAGACCAAAAACGATTGAAAACCCAACGAAATTCAATGAATTGCATATACTGAGTGTTTATACTGCATGTTTTTCTAGAAAAAATAGGGTGGGTCAACTTACAAAGAAAAAAATTTGTTGCCAAAAATCAGACCTCTTAGAAAATTGACCGAAATATTTTGTTTTTACAACCATAGCTAATGAATTTCCTAATCAAATTGTAGCTTTTTCGGCTCTCTTTCCAATGGTATATCAAGTGCGCATTTATCTTTATTCCATAAAAAGTTATGACGAAAATGATTAGTGCGGGTCAACCTACACATAATTCCCCTATAGTTTATTGAAGAAATGTTTTCAGGTTACAATATGTCCATGCATTTTTATAAATGATCATTTGGAATACATGAACATGATGAACGTGTTATTTTTATATTGAATGATGTACGAAAAATGGAAAATTGTGGAATTAACATATTAATCCAAACGATTTTTTTCTGACACATTGCTCATGCATAGACCTCTCATCGTAAATTTTCAAAATGTCGGGAATTTTTGTTGGGAATTGGAAAAAATGTCGGGAATTCATAAAAAAATATCGGGAAAAGTCGGGAAGTCAAAATTGCCTAGAAAAACACAAAATAATCATATATTCCAAGGTGTGGAAATAATACGAAATTTCAAAAATGCCGCGTATTTTAATTACAAAATAAACTCCACTTTACATTGATTTGCTATATACCTCAGTGGCGCTAGTATCGTGGATGGAAGAAATTGACAGCTCTTCTTCCGAAACCTGATATATTCATAAAAATATCAAATTCAAAATACACGTATTATCGTTTGTTATCTTTATTTTCATATTCTTTGATGAAGCAAAGTAAAAAAAAACTCGTGCCTAATTATGATTCATAATTATTGATCGGTGCGGTATCGTTATTTCTCGGCTGTGCCTGTTTTTGCAGTCATTGGTTTATGAGATAAACAATATAAACAAAAACAAAAATACGAACTGCTCAGCAAACGATGAACTACTCTATACAAGTGACAAATAAATTTAAGGTTTTATTAGACTTTTGCCAATACAGATAATTGCTGTGTATTTTTAACGACGGATCATTGTTTAGTCTAACAGAAATCGAAATTCATCGAAACTATACATGTATTCACATGTACGTTTTGCAAATAAGAATATAAGCTGTAACATATAGTATAGTAGTACTGGTGAGCAGAATGAGAATGTTTCATAATTTGACAGAAAAATGTGCGATTTCTAAATGTAACTTCTATAATTTGACTTGAATTGTACAATAAATTCTTGGAATCAAATTAACTCAAAAATATCGGGAAAATGGACTCAAAAACAGAAAAAAAAACGGGAATCGGGAATCGCCTCAAAATGTCGGGATTTTCGTGATTTTTCCGACTTTTCCCGGCCGGATGAGAGGTCTAAACATGATGAAAGTATTATTTTTCTAAATTGATGGTGTAAAAAATGTAGAACATTCAGGAATGAAAACATTTATTAAAACGATTTTTTTCTGTCACATTGCTCACGCATCTTTGAACGAGTGGTTAGTTAATCTTGCGTTTTTTCGCCCTGGGACTACATTTTGTCATTGATACCTTTCCATATTCATTGATTTCACATTCCCAATCATTATTTAACTGTGCCCGAAAACCGTCATAAGCTGTGACCTCATTTATATAGAATATGAAGTACCTCATGTTTTGAAACTTAGACATGAAGTGAGCTGCTTCATTGGGTGAAAGTTTGCATTTATAGAACCGAATTGAAGTAAGCAACGGTAGTGATTTGGCTATTTTCGTTTGGTCCGTAACACTTAAATTGCTAACATCGAGTGATAAATTTTTAATTGTAGGATGTTTATCAATGAAACTCAAGAAGACGGCATTCAATTCATGTGAAAATTCGATGTTAAACATTGAAAGTTGACCAAATGAAAACGGAATTTCAATGATGTTATTACTACGTATATATATGGTAAAATATTTCACGTTTCCCAAATATATTCCACTCTCAATAGATTTAGAAGAAAATGTTTTCACACTTAAGTAGAGTGATTCAAGTTTTTGTAATGTCTTTATCGCGTTCTGAAAGTCACTTGAATCTAAGAGAGCGTCATCTGTTTTGATAAACAAATATTTAAGTTGTGGATTCAAGCGCAAAACCGGAGCTAAACTATCACCGCATGATATCGATGCGCTGGGTGTATCATCAATAATGCTCAAATGTTCCAAATTCGGAAAGTGGCTTGAAATGCCAGAGAGGAATTCGCGGCTACAATAATTGCAATCTAACTGTTGCATTTTCGGGAATAATTTATTAAGAAAGTCCACAGCAGCAATATGACATCTTTTCAAAAATACTTGTTTAACTTTGGAAAATGGTTTCTGGAGATGTTCCCAGACCTTAAGACCGTTTCCAATTCTTATGCAGGTTATAGAGTCTGAACAATATTCGTTCAAGTAATTGATGACATGTTGATCGAGATCAAATTGCTTTTGTCTTAACTGTATACTAGAAGTCAAGTGTCCGAAGCAACGTATGAATTGTAAACTGGTTTTTAAGTCACAGATGGTAATCCAACTCCTAATTTCAAGTGATCGATCTCGTGAAATATGTATATTTTCCATATATACGATTTTTCGACAGTATTTTTGTACGAAAATAAAATTGGCCGCTTTGTTCAGTCGTTTGTTTGAGCTTGCTGCACTTAAAAAGTCGCCAAACTCCAAACACTCCAATATACTGTCAAGACAGTCAATGTTTAGATCCGTTAATTTCATTTTTTTCGTCAG
>NW_022596888.1:0-3658 GCF_009176505.1 Sitodiplosis mosellana | reverse complement strand
CAATGGTGCTTGGTTTGTTGGCATAGACTTTATCCTTGACGTAGCCCCAAAGAAAATAGTCCAATGGCGTTAAATCGCACGAACGAGGCGGCCATTCCACTTCGGCCTTTTGAGAAATGATGCGATTTGGAAAACGTTCTTCGATTACCGCTAATGTTTCAGGTGTTGTGTGTGGTCTGGCGCCGTCTTGTTGAAACCACATGTCGGATAAGTCCATGCCTTCAATTTCCGACCAAAAAAAATACTGCAACATCTCACGATATCGCTCGCCATTGATGGAAACGGCTCGACCATCATCATTTTCGAAGAAATACGGCCCGATGATGCCGCCGGCCCATAAACCGCACCAAACAGTGCAACGAGCTGGATGAGCTGACACTTCTTCAGTTTCTCTTGGATTTTCGCTTCCCCAGAATCGAAAATTTCGGCGATTCACATACCCATTCAAGTGAAAATGAGCCTCATCCGAAAAGATCACTTTCTTCAAAAAATCGGCATCCGCGGCCTCTTTTCCTTTGACCCATTCGACGAAATCTCTTCGTTTTCCGTGGTCCATCGGTTCAAGTTCTTGAGTGAGGACAATCTTATAAGCGTGTAGACCCAAGTCTTTGGTGAGAATACGCCATGTGGTCATCCTAGAGAGGCCAACTTGTTGAGAACGTCGACGAACCGAGGTTCTTGGCTCGTCCTCCACACTTTCACTCACAGCAGCAATATTTTCGTGCGAGCGGGCCGTTCGCATACGGGTTGATGGTTGATCGTCTAACACAGAGCCAGTACGCTCAAATTTCTGCACCAGGCGACTGATGGTGGACACATTTGGTCGATTATTTCGGCCAAAAAATTCACGAATTGCACGAAACGTATTTTGCAAAAAAGACCCATTTTCGTATTGGGATTTAACGACTTGAACGCGTTGATCTTTACTTAATCTTGACATGGTTATAAATGGTATAGATGGACGCTTCAAACTGACATTCCAGTTTGACAGATCGGGGCATCCATCATGAAATCCCTATTGAAAAACTTTTTGCGTCCCTATTGGGACACCCTTTAGAAACTTTTATTAAACGTTCAACATCTATGCTGACTGACATTTGTGTACGCTAATCAAGCGACAATCAAACACGCACAAACATACACCAGCAAGCGCATGTCGATTGCTACATTCATATTGCAGCGTGTGAATGAAATGCAAACAGTCAACGTGCCGTTCTCTCCACTTATCGTAGCGGCACAAACATCTACTGTATTAACACTCATAATGAAGCAAGCGTTTGTCTGTATGCGAGAACAAAGCTGAAGGGGCGATGAAGGCTCTAACGCATGACAAAGTAACTTTGACAAGTGATTTATATATGTAATGGTGCGTTAAAAGTGACAGAACAGAAATCGGCATCTCAGTTTAAATGTACTTTATAATTGGCAAGTGTGGATCCTTTGTTTTAGAGACAAACCACGATAACAGAACTCTGTGTTTGTTGACATATTATTTTGCGCAAAGTCATTGTCTCAGGTTAATTAAATCTCCGTCACAAACAGCTTACCAAAATAATCTCATGTACTAATAAAATGGTATTAAAGAAAATCCATTTGAACAAGCAAACAATTTCTGTCATGAAATTTAATGGTGTTTGCCTTACACAGCATTATTTTGAATAAACTATCGAAGAAACGAAAGATGATTATAGTAAAAACTGGGCTCACTAATTGCATCGACAATCACATAAATCAATAGATACATGTGATTGTAAATGAAATATTGTACAATGTAAAACGTACGTTATCTTATGAAAGAGATAAATGTTTCGTGAAAGAAATTTCATAGTTTAGTCGTTCTCCCGAGAAAGTCGATTTGCAAAATAATATTTTTTGTACAGTAGAAAATTTAAAACAAACATCATTAATATATGCTATTTATCCTTGTAGTGCGTGCAAATTCAATTCTTGTTTTTTCATCAGCACCGACGTCATCTAGAGATTTTCCGCCGGTTTCGTCTACGACGAAAAGCACAAAAATAGCTCCCAAAAGTGAACCAATGGAAAAAATCATCATGCATTCATGCAAATCGATCATCTCCAATAGCAGTGGGTAGAGCTTTACCGACAGGAATGCCATCATATTAACTGTGAGACAATGATTGCCATGCCAATATTTCTGATCTGTAAAAACGTACCGATGATCATTAATGAATTTCCGCATGAATAAAAAGAATGAAATGCAATCCAAAAACAACATCCTATGCATTCATCCTAACGTTAGCATACCTTTGATGGCAGGTATTCGAGAGAGCAGACAAATGAAAGTGGTACGATCCCCGCTGAGGATATAAAAATGACAAAAGATAAGCTGGCCACCGGCACCCAAGGAAACGATGACATGTCAAAACCGTTTATGTGTAAATAATAATAGGATGACATGGCAAATAGTCCGATGGATGAGCCTAGCAACGATGTCAGATTCAGAGTTTTTCGACCGAGTTTATCGGCCAAGGTAGTGGTAAGCAAAGAGCCGAGAATAAGTGCAATAGCTAACATAATAGATGACTAGAGTGGTTTTTTTTTCGACTTTTTTCGAATTTTACGTCACCAAATAGCTTAATCGTTGCAGAATCATACAAAAAGAATATTCCAACAATAAACTACCCTAAAACCTGGGATTGGGACCTGGCGCCCGAGCTTTAATTATTCAGATAGCCAAAAATCGCCATTTTTGGCATTTTAAGGTCTTTTTCCATAACTTTACCGCATGTTTTAGTATATTTTCCACCTTGTGGTCAAAGAACATAACATATTTAATATAAAAAAAACAGTACTCAATTGATTTTACATCGATTTTTGATCATTTTTAGTGAAAAATGGGTAATTTCAGGCAAAATTTCGACAATTTTGTAGGGGAGGTACCCGTAAATCGCTTCTGATTGACTTAAAATTTTCTGAGGTTCCATTTTTTAGAGAAAAAATGAGATTCTGAAAGTTTCATGTTGATTGCATTTGCGCAAGTTTGGTTTTTGTTCCTCAATTGTTTTCGAAAGTTTCTTGTACTTTCTATTTGGTAATACCGCTTCAATGAAGATTGCCACAAAAAAAATAAACATATTTAGACTGTATAGCACTTAAATTCTTCGTTTGACATCTCTCTATGAGATTCCAGAAAGAAACTGTACTGTCCCAATCGATATAAGTCATTTTGAGCCCACCAAAATCTCAAAAAGTAGCCAAATTCTATTATTTTCCACTAAATTTTGTACAAAAAGTACTGTAACTTTGGATAGAGGTATGATATTAACACATGTTGTGGCTTAAATAAAAGGTATTGAAGCCCACTTTTATATAAAATCTTGATGCAATGTGCTAAATTTGCAAAAGGTGTTCATTTTTGGAGCTTGAAGTCTCTACCTATGTTTCAAATATATACAAAATCAATATTCGAGGTATATCTTAATAACTAGATTTGATGTGACCAAACTAATGATGTATGTGGATTTATAGGCTCAAAAAATAATCAAAATTACTCTTTTTTTGTTGATTTACATGTTATTTTCCCAATTCGTCACTATTATAATGATAAGTGTATTTTTAGCTTATGTTGTAGGCCATTCTTCCCAAAAATGAACACCTTTTTGCAAATTTAGCACATTGCATCAAGATTTTATAT
>NW_022596887.1:0-4533 GCF_009176505.1 Sitodiplosis mosellana | reverse complement strand
TAATAACGATATCGAACGATATTTTTAGTTTATTACGATATCTTGATGAAAAAAAATCGTGAGCACAGCTATAAGCACCAGCTGTTTTGGCCGAATTATTGTGACTCCTCTCAATATAAATACTTTGAATCAAAATATCGTCTCTGGATATTTCTGTCGCGAGAATATGCGGCGTAAGCATTTATTGGCACTTATAAATAGGTCAGTAGGAAGCAATTAGTCAGATCAATCTCCGAAACCGAATCGATCGTTTGAATTGAAGATTTGCTCTGCTTGTCAATTTTTTTTCCCTTTAAATGTCACGTGGCCAATATGTGTTCAACGATGAATTGAAAAAGAAATACCCCAGTTTCGAAAAAAGCGAATCAAATGATCATTGCACATTTGATATTTAAAATGTACCGTAATTTTGCAAATATACGGAAATTTTTGAAAAATCCGTATAAATCCGTACGATTCCGTACACAGCGGAAAATCCGTAGAAATCCGGAACATGGTCGAAAATTCCTTACTGTACGGATAAAATCCGTACATCTGGTCACCTTACACTTGTGCAACTTAATTTTTGCATTTGTTGACGTTTCGGATGTTTCCATATCAAATTGGAATAGCTGAAAACTGTTTATAACTTGAGCGAGAAACTACGAATGAATTTGCACAACGTTTGTATTCGTATAAACACCGCCAAATTGCCAAATGTCAGATTTGTTTATTCAAAACGCCGGCTGTCAGATATGTATACAATTTTGCAGCATATCACATTCATTTGAAAACATCGTTGAATTCGAATTTTGAAATTTGAATGTAAATACAAAAATTCCATTGACAAATATTTAATGAAAAATCATGATTTTAAAGAAAAATGTTGGAAAATGATACAAAATTTTTAGAAACAGCTCAATTAATTTAGCGCACATTGCTCTCGTGTGATAGAGTGTTCCTCGTCGATGCCCAGAAGTTTTTCCGCTTCACGTATTCCGCGCGAAAAGAAATCCAATGAGCGCATCAGCAACAGTCGTATGACCTCGTTTGAATTCTCCATTCGAACACATTCCTTCACTCCAACTGATCCAGATTGGTTTGTCCCAAAGAATAGCACCTGTGCGCGTTTTTTGTTTGCCGTGAACTTTTCGATCATACTTGGCCAAGGGGTCCAACCTCTCATCTTCGCTAGAACTATGTGGCCTTCTTGTAATTCATCATTTTGGTTGTCTGATTTACACTTACGCCAACCGAATTCGATCAATTGGTTCAATGTTTTCGGTTTATCGAATTTGACCAAACGATCCACTGAGTAGCTTTCAACAACTTCTTGCTGTGAATTGAATGATAAGCCAATATTGATAGATTTGGCGTCTCCTATTTTGATGGTCTTTTTGTTCGCAGTCAACATGCATTTACGAATTTTAATGCCAATGTTAACTACTTTCTGATGTGATCCAAAATTCGAACCCGTTTTTTTCATTACTTTGTTGTTTTGATATTTTATTTTTTGCAACTGTTCATTTTTTCTGAGTTGATTTTTGTTTGTTTTAGTCATCGCAATAAAAAGATTGAATACAAAGCGATTAAAGAAATGAAATGATGCTCCTCTCAAATATGATTAGCAACTATGAGTTGTTGTGTTCTACTTTTCGGCTCACCATTCGCTCACCATTCGCTCACTATTCGCTTACCATTCGCTTACCATTCACTTACCATTCGCTTACCAATCGCTCATCGTTGGCTCACCTTTGTCAAATCTAATTGGTAATGCGAATAAAAATATATCTTTACGGAAAAGTGTTTGGTTTACTTAAAAATGACAATATTGAAGAAAAAAGCCGCTGCTGTGATTATTGCTTCTATTTTAACGAAACGCCGGAAGAGTCGTAAGACTGGAAAAAGGCTCTGGGTTAGAAATTGGATAAAAAATAGAGAGATTCAAAACACCAATCAACATTTACTCAACGGTCTAAGGAACGACGAAACAAATGCATTCGAACAGTATTTTCGGATGACACCAGAACAGTTTGATTATTTGTTAGAAAAGGTTCGGCCGTTAATTACGAAAAAAAACACAACATTTCGATTGGCAATTCCTGCGGAAATCAGATTGGCCATAACATTGCGTTTCTTAGCTTCGAAAGATTCATTTCGGTCTTTAACGCTATTGTTCAGAGTAGCACACAATACTATTTCGAGAATTGTTTCAGCTACTTGCAAATCAATTTATTCACAACTTCACACAGAATATTTAAAGGTATAAAAAAGAATTCCTATCGAAATACGATGTTGCTTATATATATATGTGCTCTCATTCGAAGGTACCAACAACTGAGGAAGAGTGGAGAGGAATAGCAAGAGAATATTACGAAAAATGGCAATTTCCAAATTGTATTGGAGCTTTAGATGGCAAACACATTGCAATGCGTTGTCCCACTCGAAGCGGCTCACTGAATTTCAACTATAAAAAGCATTTTAGCATAGTCCTAATGGCATTGGTAGATGCCAATTACAAACTGATCTATATTGACGTAGGATGTAAGGGGAGGATTTCTGACGGAGGAGTTTTTAATAGATGTTCACTTTATAATGCAATTGAAAATCACGCATTGAACATTCCCCAAGCATGTAAACTGCCATCCTCAAACATCGAAACACCTTTTGTTATTGTCGCAGACGATGCGATTGCCTTAAAAACTTGGCTAATGAAACCATTTAGCTTTCGAGGGCGAGATCGCGCTGAGCATATATATAACTATCGACTCTCACGAGCAAGACGTATGGTGGAAAGCACATTTGGGTTGATGGCAAGCAGATTTCGTTTGTTAAGAACTACAATAGAATTAAGTGAAAAAAATGTAAACATTTGTGTATTAGCAATTTGCGCTCTTCACAACTGGCTCGCAACAATTGACCCACATTTTCCCGATATAGATGAAATCGAACCATTAAATGATGACAGTGAAAATCCAATCGAACGAAATTCGTCAACAGACGCAAAAAATGTTCGTGAAAGTTTCAAAACTTACTTTAATAGCGACGCTGGTGCTGTTTCATGGCAAAATGATATGATTTGAATTAAAATGAAACAATTACTTGAGCATAATCTTTTCAGTTGTTTGTTTATATGTGACCACTAATGAGTGACTGAAAACATTTATTGGAAACATTTTTTTGTAAACATTTTTTCTGAGAGGAAACAATGTTTCCATACATGTTTCCACAAAATGTTGCATAGTGTGACTGCACCCTTAATCAAGAGATGATTCGGCTGGTTCGGTGCATTTCCTCCTTCTTGTTCCTCTTCATCTGATAAAACTATCGTCTCAATTTCAGGTAATTTAATGTCCGAACACACGTGTGCAAGGGGGGGGGGGGTATTCCGGTTTTACCCCCCTCTAGGATTCCAAAATGTGGACCCCCCCCCAGCAATGTGGGAAAATTTACACTAGATATAATCGACTTTCAAAAGTGAGGACCTTTTTTTTTTTTTAAGGTCTTCACTTATTTTTCGACACCCATTGGCAAAATTGTAGACCCCCATTGTGGAATTTGGACTGTTTTACACTTTTACACTAGATAGAATCGATTTTCAAAAGTGAGGACCCTTTTTTTTTTTTTTTTAGTCCTCACTTTTTTCGAAGACTGGTTTTACACTAGATAGAATCGATTTCCAGAGCCGCCCGGGACAAGCCACCTCCCCCCCCCCCTAGAATTTTAGACCTTGCACACGTCTGTGTCCGAATCTACCTCACGTTGCGCAGGAACGAGCACATTTCCTGTTTTTCGTTTTCGGTTTTCTGGTTCTGTTGAGATTCGTGATGATGATGCACGGCGTAAGGGCTCTGTGTAATTTGGCCGCTGATATTTCAGTCGCTGACGAAAATGAATTTTGGCCGCTGCGACCAAAACTAATTTTTCAAAATTTCATCTCAGTCGCCATCAAAATGCGTTTTGGCCGCAGCGGCTAAAATGCATTTTCGGAATTTTATTTTGGTCGCTGTCGGAAATGCAAAACTAATTTTTCAACATTTTATTTCAGCCGCTGACTAAAATACGTTTTGGCCGCTGCGGCCAAATATGATTTTCCAAAATTCTATTTCGGCCGCTGGCGAAAATGCATTTTGGCCGCTGCGGCCGAACTAATTTTTCAAAATTCTATTTCGGCCGCTGGCGAAAATGCATTTTGGCCGCTGCGGCCAAACTAATTTTTCAAAATTTTATTTCAGCCGCTGGCAAAATACTTTTTGGCCGCTGCGGCCGAATTTAATTTTTTAAAATTTTATTTCGGTCGCTGGTGAAAATGCATTTTGGCCGCTGCGGCCAAAACTAATTTTCCAAAATTTTATTTCAGCCGATGACTAAAATACGTTTTGGCCGCAGCGGCCAAATTTAATTTTTCAAAATTTCATTTCAGCCGCTAGCGAAAAATCACATTCGGCCGCAGCGACTATAACTCAAATTGTGTAAAATTTAGTTTTAGCCGGAGCGGCTGAAATTAATTACTGGTCAGTTCGAATAACATATTATAAATGAATAATAGTTCGA
>NW_022596886.1:0-5321 GCF_009176505.1 Sitodiplosis mosellana | reverse complement strand
GCCAATTAACTACATGCTCATCACATATAATGAATTTTATAAATACTTTAATATCATAGAGCCAAATAAAACGAATGATTGTGATACTAGTACTATTCCAAAAATATATAAAACTTATTTAATTGATTTTAATGTTAGCACAAACACTGTCAAGCAAAGAATAACTGATTATTTTAGAAGAAATAGAACTTGGAGAGACTGAAAATACGAATTCATTATAAATATTGTAAATATATAACCAAATATTTATACCAAATAAACCACTTCTGGCGAAGAAACGCTGTATGGTGCAGAATAATAATAATAAGAAAATAAGAACGATGAAAAATAATTTAGTCTAGCAGCAAGTTAGTAGCGAGAAAAGAAAAGTGTTAGAAAAAATCTCTCTCTACTAAGTCAAATCGAACAAAGCAAGAACAAAAGAGCAACTGAGAATTCGCGATGTAAATCATCGGAAAATGTAAAATGTTAATTAATGGCAACGGAATATCGTGAAAATTTTGTGACGTGTAGTCAAAAATTCAATGAGGAGTAACATTACGGGTATTTTGTTTAAGAAAGTCATGAAGATCAACATTTAAAACTTGGAAGTCATCCAATTCAAGCCGACCCGAAGATAATTCGGAAATTTTTTTGATAAATAGCGTAAAAAAGAATTGGGCTTTTGCTAGCCAATCCTACGGAGACGTACCGAAAAACGCGAATTAATCGAAATTTCAGTTTGCGAGGGAGCCCTCGAAACGAACAAAAACCTAAAACTCGTTCGAAATTACTTGTGATGCATAAAGGAAAGAATAAAATGAAAATCAGCCGAGAAAAGAGTGCTGCCGTGCCATCAAAAGAGCCATAATTAGTGGGCCAGGTAAAAGACGCACGTGTAAGCACACCGAAAATAAAACGGCAAAAAACCGAAAAAAGCAGTATTGCATACAAAAACAAAAAAAAACGAAGAGACAAAAAACACGAGATGAAGTAAATCGTGTCAAATCGTTGCATATCTAGAATATCGTCAAGCGATGTTACTGAAACAACTTGTGGGCAAAAATATTTTTTTTCTAGTAGCAAAATAAGCATAAAACTTAAAAATAACGGAAAGACTGAATCAATTCCTATTTACACATATAGTTAGTTAATTCAATTAAAGCAAAAAAAAATTTACACTCTAAATGCAAACACAGTAGCGAAAAGATTTCTAGCCATAAAAGCATTGAAATGCGTGAAGAGGAGAGCGAATTCAAATCTTACTAACACAAATTTGCATACGGTTAGCTAGAAGAAAATGCAATCACGCATTTTCTTCCCGTAAAGGGGGGAATAATTATGTAAGAAAAAACAAAACATTGTGAAGCAACAAGAAAATGAGATATCAATAATATCGTAAAAAGACTGTGAGAGCATTTAGGGAGAATCGTCAATAGAGGGCGCGAGACACAGCCTGCACGTTCATATCATAGCTACTCACGCATGAGAGCTGTCATTCAAACAAAGAAAAAGTTACTCTCTTTTGTTCTGAATGCGAAGAAGTACGGACGCATGGTAATCAAGCGAAATAAAGATATTATCACAAAGTCAACGCATTAATGCGAAAATACAGTAGACATAATCAGCAAAAGAAGTGACAAAAGAGATTTGATAGGAAAAGCCAGCTAACATAAGCGTAAGTGTCGAAATTGCCCAAAAAGAATAAAACGAAATGACGAAAATATATAAACGTAGAATTGTTCTCACAGTGGTTTTTTCGTACGGTCTTTTCGTGAGACATTTTCCGTACGGCAATTTTGTATGAGTCACTCAGACGAGTTCTCATTGCAACTCTTTAATTGGATTGCGCGGACCTGACTATCACCCGAAGTATCGAGAAGCATTGCGAAACCGCATTGGGTTGGAGCCATACGAACGATAACCAGCCACTCCAGAGGAGTCACATCAATCCAGGCATCGTATAGTCTAAGTGAGCGCTAGCATTTAATTGAATACATTGTCGAATCGCAAAAAAGTACAATTCATCGCATTTTATCATTGAGTTAAGATTTTGTAGAGAGAAAACAAGTAGCGTAAAATGAGAGGTAAGCATATGTGAACAAAAGGTAAAATGTGAGCGGAAGAGGATTCCATTCTTAGCAAAGTAAAAATCCGAGCATAAAGATAGTCCAAATCATTTGTATGAAAACCTCGAAGCGCCGGTGTTTTACCCGTATTGTTATACACATCAACAAAGTAGTCTGCTTCACCGTAGAAAAGAAGTGCGCAGTAACGAACAAGAACGTTCAGGTTTCGGCAACGTTGCATTATAGCGATTATGAATGAACGTAATGAGAAATGTAACGAGAAATTACGTTCATTCATAATCACTAGTGAAGCCACGTTGCCAAAACATGTATGTTCTTGTTTTCTTACTGCGCACTACTTTTCTACGGTGAAGCAGACTGGTTTGTTGACGTGTATAACAATACAGGTAAAAATTGCACGTAAGTGTGAGCGAAATAGCATGAGTTTTCGACGTCCGAGGGAATAGGAACTTCCAAGCTGGTTGATGATGGCTCAATGGGAAGCCATCAGTTTGTATACATAATGGTTTGGGAGCGATGGACACATTATTTTTGCCGAATTCCGCTCGGAAATCCGAGTTTTGGCCATGTCCAGATTTTACCATATAAACCAATGTAATTACACCGGCGCTCCGAGGATTTCATACAAACTTCCCATGTAGACGATCCGAAACAGGCAAAAATCGAAGAAAAAGTTTTAAATTTTTTTTTCGATTCTGGAACAGTATTTCATGTGCCCAATCCATTGGTGTTATCACCACATCGAAATTCGCATTCCTTATCAATAAAATTATCATGCATTCCTAGAACCGAAACACCATCCAACAAGTATTTACAAACGGAACACCAGCGCAAACGTTTTTCAAAGTGAATCATGGAAAACAAATTTTTTTGAAATGTAACACGCGGTGTTTCACTTCGAAAAATTCTCTGCCGATGTTACACTTTAAAAAATCTTTCATTTAAATATACTGTGGAAATATGTCTTGTTTTCAATCTCACCCATTCAAATAATCACCATCCACGTAATGAATTTCCTTTACTTACGCCTTTATTTATTTTATTCAACAATAGACAGAACATCAGGAGCTTTGAAAATTTCAAGGAAAGTTTGCGCAGCTGATATATTTATTTCTACATCAAATTCATCGAATAATTCGGATGTCAGTAAAAACGTTGATTTGTTCCGAGAAAATAGGAGAATAGAAGGAAGATGGCAAAAAAAGAAGCAAGTTTTTCTCAACGATTTCTTTCACATCAATGAAAAACCATATATTATTGAGAAAAGTGAAGTAAAACGAATGATAGAAGAGATAAAAAGTAAATTTGGTAGATCCAAATTGATCTATTCGAAAAACATTAGTTCTGAAAACCCTTTCCAGGGTTTGAAAACACAAATGCAAGTTCTCAATGGGGATTCTCCATCTACTATTTCAATGGACGAACCAATTTTCAGAAAAACTCACAACAGAAAGAGCATAGACACTCAGTTGCCGGAAAGACGAACAAAATATGGCACACAGAAACATAATTTGTTTCTATCATATAAAAAACTACCATATAAGAAATCATCAACTTATACTTACGCTGATCGTTTCGGAATTCCAATTACAATGATGAATAAAGCAAGCAAACAACAGAATAAAAAAACACTTGAAACTGCAATTCTGAAGAAAATTCGACTTACACATATGGGATACAATCAACCTCCATCGAAAGATGATTCGTCGGATAATGACAGTATACAAAACGTTAAAAAACTTGCATTAATTCGTACGCCATATTTTCTAATTCCGACTATTAGAATAAATAAAATTCGACGAAAAGATAAGTTACGGAATATATATCTACAATTTGCACGATTGAATAGGATCAACCTTCTACTATATGCAAATCGAAAATTAGATGAATATGGAAGGAGTCCTACTAAAGACCCACAAATAAGTACAATGAAATCAAATGCTTCGAAAATGAGTCAACGAAAAAGAGAAATGGCCGTGCTTTGCTCCAATATTTGCTTCAAGTACCGTGAAGTACAACATCTCAATGAATTTCAAGTAAATATGAACTATTTATCTCAATATTAATCCAAACAACATGATATCACACTCAATATTATAGCGACATCTATTATTAAAATAGCTTGTAGGTAATGCATTTATAGCATTTCCCTGTAGTCGCGATGTTTCCTATTAAATTCCCTTGTAGTACTGACACATTCATGTTTGACACTTGTTAACTACATACCACAGGGGAATTTAATAGGTAACATCGAAACTACAGTGAAATGCTATGAATGCGTTTACTACAAGCTATTTTAATAATAGATGTCGCTATAATATTGAGTGTGATCAGATGAAAAACCTCTATACGAGGTTAAGATGGAGGACGCTCAAGAGATTCCGAGCTAATCTTTAATGCGCTAGCCCAAAATTTTTGGTACCATTTTAACCATTTTATACCCAACTTATTATGATGCCACTGGTATCATTTGAATGGCCTTGATGAGTAGATGTGCAGAATGTCATTCAGAATTCACATATGTCAAGTTTGACATGAGTTTGAAGCATGTTAGTAAACACCCTGCTCCGGGTCCGGATTCCACGGAGACCCGAGGCACCGACCCAAAGGGCGTTTTTCAAGCAAAAAAAGCGAAAAAACCATCCATTTCTGAGATATGAATAAAAAAATCGAAAATGGTTGTGCCCACAGAAAGTTGGTTTTAAAAAATTTTTTAAATTTGGACAAATTTAAAAATTCCTTTAAAAAAAAATTTAAAACCAACTTTCTGTGCGCACAACCATTTTCGATTTTTTTCATTCATATCTTGATTCATTACTATATCAGGTATGATACTCTTTACAAAACAAATTCGAACTGAACTGTTCGTGTTCAGTTCATGGGCAGTGTTATGGCATGAAAATTCGTCTTTTCATTTTGTTGAGTATTTAATAAAATTGTCATAGCATGTAAGTGAACAAGAGAGCGACACGAGCCAAGAGAAAATGAGCACAAATAAAATGTAAAAGAGAGCGACATGACCACGAAATATATGCAATGAATGTTATTATTATTATTCTGCACCATTCTTCGCCAGAGGTGGTTTATTTGGTATAAATATTTGGTTGCATATTTACAATATTTACAATGTATTCTCACTTTCTTCAGTCTTTACAAGTTCTATTTCTTCTAAAATTCTATTTGTACTAACATTAAAATCAATTAAATAACACATCGGTCAATAAGTCCCGAGCCTAAGTAGGAAAACAACAT
>NW_022596885.1:0-3144 GCF_009176505.1 Sitodiplosis mosellana | reverse complement strand
GAATAAAAGATATATCACTTTTTTTACTTCAT
Source organism: Sitodiplosis mosellana (assembly GCF_009176505.1). Lineage (NCBI taxonomy): Eukaryota > Metazoa > Arthropoda > Insecta > Diptera > Cecidomyiidae > Sitodiplosis > Sitodiplosis mosellana. The sequence goes on along the minus strand of NW_022596885.1, from coordinate 3,112 downwards.
TCCACTTGAGTAAGTCCCGCGACATTATTCCAAAAATCAAAATGAATTTATGTCGCCATGGTTTTTAGAACTAAAATCGCGCGATTTAAATACATTTCAGAAATCAATTTACTTCTTTTTGAATTTGTATCGCGCGATTTTAGTTCTGAAAACTATGGCGACATAAATTCATTTTGATTTTTGAAATAAAGTCGCGCGACTTTTTTTCATATTTTCGAGCGACTTTAGTTCAAGCGACCTTATTTCAGGGAGCCCTCGCTATAAAAGCACAATTAGGCAAGCGAAATTGGGTTTTGTGTGTGTGTGTGTGTGTTTTCGATGTGAAAATAGTCGAGCCAATTTTGGGGGCCTAAAAACGTAAATAGACATGTGTTCGATGGAAGTTGGGAACCAAAGAATCGACAATATTGAAATCCATTGGGACTCGCCAAAATTAATGTTTGCCTAATTGCCAATGTCGGATGGTGATATAGCTTCTTGGAAAATTGCTCGTATACAAGGGTTTAATTGGCCAACTCTATAGGTAATTGCACGAAAAAAGAAGAAGAATAATTGCAAAAACTACATTCTAGTCGAAACGATAAGAATGTTGCTAACCGTTGGCCAAAAATCAATTACCAAATTTAGAATGATTGAATTCTTTCTGTACAGGTTCGACACGTCGAATGGCACATTTGCAAAATATTCCCCTATTAGTACCCAAAATGAATTGCGTTCAACATTCGAAGCAATATTACTTTTGTTTTGAGATGAAAGTCGATACAAAAACTCAATCAAATCAATTGAAAATTGAAAAAAAAAAACCGAAGTGTCGGCAAATGCATTTTGTTATGAATATTAGTGGGTTTCCAGTCGGTCTGTTGTATTTAACCATGAATTTGTGTGTATGAATGAGTTCTCGAAGAATGATCGAACGCAAATCCAAATGTGAAAAGAAAAAAAAAACACATTCGCGCATGATTGGACGCGAAAACAAGCCAATTTCCAATTCCAAAGAATGACGAACATGCAACGAAAAAAAATCAAATCATAATGCGATTCTTCGGCTGGCGGGTTTTCTAATATTTATTCATTTTTTCTAATTTCATTATATGGTAATTGTCAGTTTTGATTTGCATTTTACTTATGGCAATTTTGCCCGAGTGATTTTACAATAAATTGGGTGTATTGGATTGTTCGTCAACATGTGTTTGGATTTGGATTCGCGTCTCGTGCTCACTGAACGAGGTGCATTAAAAATGAGGCGGAAAAAATTGTCGCGTTTCACATGAATGGCACGTGAGAGAACACATGGCGACAGGTGGTAGAAGCCAGTGCAGTTTTTCTAGTCGGTAATGCAAATTTTTTGGTTGTGACACTCGGCATCGACACATATTCCCGGGTGCGCTCGACAAAAATGGCAACATCACCAAGAATGAACGCCTGTTGACATGTGAAAATGTTCAGTTTACGTGCCAAACAAACATTCTAACTGTCACGACCAAGCGAAGAGAGAAATGTACCAGTTGCACAGCCCGTCAAAACATAAAACCAATTAGACACGAAAATAATTCCATCGTAAACACAAACACATATACAAACATCGGCGACAAACACAAAACGACGTCGTTTATTTGGGAGTACAAATCGACAATCTAAGACAACGGTGCAATTTATATCAGAGCATGGAAGCTGCTGCATATATATTTGCTGCTGGTGAACAGATCTGTTCACCAGCTATATGGTTTTCAGCATGATCAAATGGCACGATAGATAAAATCCAATTGAATGAACAACAATAACATAAACACACATAAACACACACACACACACACCGAATTCCAGCTGCAACAGATCTTGCCCGCGCACCTTCTCGCCAAAAATAGAGCGAAGTAAAACCGAGCCACAATTCTAAGCTTAGAAACACTTGGGTGTTGGAGCGCATTTAGTCTACTGCATTCCGTGTTCGAGCGATTCGTTTGACAGCCGATTATTTTGCAATGCATCATATTTTATTGGTGTGTGTGAGTGTGCAGAGTTTTCTCTTTCGGATAATATGTGTTTAGGTTTTTGTTCAGTCATTGTTGTGGTGTGTCTAACCAATAAAATGCCTCCCATTGATACGATTTATGAGTGTGTCGTCCATGTTTGGGCTGCTTGAATTTCTTTACGGATTTTCAATTTATGCGGTAAATTGAATTGAAAAAAAAATAACAGACAACAAAATCATTCGTATTGTGTGCATTCTGAATTCTGACAAAAATCCGTATAGAATCTAACGAAAAAAGTTCCACCAAAAAAAATCGAGATTGTTTGTGTTGTGTTGTGTTGTGTTCAATTCAATACCCTTACTCCGAGAGTGTGGAATGAAAAAAAAACGAACACACGTATACATGTTAATGGCATGAAAGTGTTTTGTTTCGTCTTGAATTAATGCCATCATAAGTTGTTGTGCGTGAAACAGCTGATACGAGCTGTGCTGAGTTATTTCGACTTGATTTTGAGTTTCGTTATTTTAGCCGTGGTTGGTTTAGTTCTGCAATTATTGTGCACTTACCTCGAGGGTGTGTACAATTGGTGTTGGTGTGTTTTGGTTTAGAGTTGATTTTTTTTTGAATAATTTTGTGTGGTTTTTGTATGATCATCAATCAAAAATGGCAGCTTTACAGTTGTTTGATTTACCAACAAATGAACTCAGTCTAATTTTCGGACGTTTGAATCTTAACGATTTGATTAGCATTGGAGACATAACCACTGAGAGAAGAAATGCAAATGTGTGAAATGCACTCAAACTTGTATTCGAATCAACATTTTCTTCATCGTCTTTTACATTCTATTTGTTTAGACGAGTAATTCCGAATATTTTCTGCGGCGATCACTTCGTTCACATCCACGACTATGCAATTTGCTTGAAAATTGCTCGACATTTTGGTTGGTACATTCAAAAAATGCACATCATTATCTTGCAATCTTATTGTCGACGATTCCAAAAGCACTTCGGCGATTTAATGCATTACATCAGCAAATATTGTGTGAATCTTGACTGCTTACGCTTTTCACAAACCAATGACATTACTGGTTCAATGTTTTTGGGTATCGTCAAACCAATGAGTACTGTGCAATCGTTGGAATT
>NW_022596884.1:0-4043 GCF_009176505.1 Sitodiplosis mosellana | reverse complement strand
GAATCGTTGAATTCTGGTTATGTACCGAACACATGGAAACGCTCTTATGTAAGACCAGTGCACAAAAGTGGAGCTAAATACAAAATTGAGAACTATCGTGGAGTGGCATTACAATGCATAATACCAAAACTGTTGGACTCGATAGTGGCAAATCATTTGAATTATCACATGAGGAACATCATCGATGACAGCCAGCATGGTTTTGTCAAAGGAAGGTCAACAGTAACGAATCTGGCTGAATTTACTTCACATACGTTAGTCAACATGCAACATGGAACTCAAACTGATGCAATATATCTCGATCTTGCTAAAGCGTTTGACTCGGTTGACTTGAACCTACTCATACACAAGCTGAAAATTATGGGATTGAATAAACAAATACTGAAATGGATAAAATCATATCTAAGTGAGCGTCAACAAATAGTAAAATTGACCGGAGCCATGTCAAATCCCATCGAAGTAACATCGGGAACAGGTCAGGGATACCCGATTGGAGCGACACTGTTTGTCCTGTTCATTATTGATATACCCCATTGCATAGTCAACTCTAACTTGCAATCGTTCGCCGATGACACTCGTTTTTCAATGCAAATAAAGCGACATGATGACTGCTTGGCACTTCAGGCTGACTTGAATGGAGTTGTTGATTATTTCAAACGTAATCGCATGAGATTGAACGTCAAAAAAAACGAATTACGTATCATATCACCGTGGTGAGCTCTGAACCAATCGATATGTAATCAAATCCTGAATAATGAAATATGGGCACCTGATTATACGGTCAGAACATTTCTGAAAGAGAAAGCCAGACAAAATCGTCAACGTTTTGGTCAGAATAAACATCGGCGTCAACGTCCAAACCAAAATGGTCACAGTCAAAGGCCAAATTCAATGCCATGGAGAAGCAAAACCATCAACAATCATCGATCACAACCAAATCGCAGGAATTGGAATGAAAATTTCCAACGATCACGTCGTGGATACGGCCGATTTGTTGAACGGCGCAATAACATCAGACGTAATGACAATTTTGGCTACTCGAATGGTTATAATAACAATCAATTTTTTCAGAATAGTGACCAAAACATGAATTTGAACTACCGAGTCGATAGTAGATACCAATACGGTGTTCCTGATAATTTCCAATATGGCAATTTTGCACAAAACAGTCAAATTGCCAGGCCACATCAGCAGTCTTCGTCTTTTTTACCGCAATATTGGACCGATCCGCAGCAGAATTATCATTCCGACCAATATCGACACCCAATTTACGGAGTACCACATTTGAACGGCATGCCTCATCATTTTTGAACAATAATTCATTTCACCGCACACATTTACATAAACTGAAGAAAAATATACACACGCAAAACATCAATGGAGTGAGATCCAGACTTGCTGAATTTAACGCTGACATAATCGCTTCGGATTCTGCAATATTTATGCTTTGCGAGACTCGCCTTGACAGCACAATTGATTCTTCAGAAGTTTTTCCTCCAAATTTTAATGTGTATCGCTGTGACCGATCGATTGAAACTGAATCAAAACAAAGGAAAATTAAAACAAGGGGTGGAGGTGTACTGATTGCTGTTGATAGGACAATGAAATCTGAACTGGTCAGCACAGGTGAGCAGTATGGCGCTGAACAAGTTTGCGTTATCCTGCCATTGAAAGACAGGAATGTTTTTCTAATTGAATTGTACATACGTCCTGATTCTCCTGTCGCAGTTTATGAGGCGAATATGAATGCAATTCGTGAGGTAGCAGCAAAATTGAAGTCCGAGGATATTTTGGTAATTTCTGGTGATTTTATTTTTATCCAACTTGGAATGGTATACAGACGAAAAGGATGATAGTGACGTTGCCATCCCACTGAATGCATCCTTGGAAAAGGAAATCACTGTCTTGGACTCCATGCATGAAATGGGACTTGTTCAAGTAAACAAAGTTGGAAATAAAAACGGTGCGATGTTAGACTTGGTGTGGACAAATTGTACAGAGACCGTGAGCTGCTCAAAAAACACCCATCACCTACTAAAAAAGGAGTCACATCATCGATCATATGCAATTACCATTAGCGATGTTGAATTTAACAATGGCAAGTCAACTATTGATTTTAGTTATCGTGATTTTGCAAATGCCAACTACAATAATATAAATGAGATTCTTGATAACGTCGACTGGATGCACGTTTTTTCGGGCGATGACTTGAACTCTGAAATCACAAGTTTTTATAAATTGTTGGATTCAGTGATATCATCGAATGTCGACGTGAAGACGAGAAAAATTTCGAGTCACCCGAAATGGTTTAGTCATGACCTCGTTAACATGAAAAATAGACTCAATACAAAGTACAAATTCATGAGATCCAGGCGTACTGTTGAAGCTAGAAAGCATGCAAAGGAAGAACATTCCGAACTAAGAAAAGAGTACAAAAAGAGCGCACGTTTGGCTTATAAAAATTACAAACTTGAAATGGAACAACTTATTAACGAGGACCCACAGAGATTTTTCGAATTTGTAAATAATTCCAAAAAAAGGCATGATGACATTCCTAATGTAATGATGTTTGGAGACAATGAGAGCGGTAACCGTGGTGAGATAGCTGAATTTTTTGCAACACATTTTGCAAAATCGTATACTGAACCAGATATTAGCTTAGCTGGAGATTATTCTGAAGATGAACCACTACTAAGAGATCTATGTACTAATTTTCCTATGATTGACATCACTGAGGATTTGGTTATGAACGTGATAAATGATCTCCCAAGCAACATGGTGTCAGGACCTGACGGAATACCAAATATTCTCATCAAAAAGTGTATGCCAGCACTACTAAAACCTATCACACACATGCTAAAGCAATCGTTGGAAACTGGTATTGTCCCTCAGATTTGGAGAAAATCATTTGTAAGACCAGTTCACAAAAGTGGTGTAAGGAAAAAAGTTGAGAACTATCGTGGCGTAGCCCTGCAGTGTGTAATACCAAAGTTGCTTGATTCAATAGTTGCTAAACACCTTAATTATCACATGAAACATATCATTGATGAGAGTCAACACGGATTTTTGAAAGGAAAATCTACAACCACAAATTTGGCTGAATTTGTATCGTGTGCAATTTTGGGCATGGAAAACAAAGTACAGACTGATGCAATTTATTTGGATATTGCGAAGGCCTTCGATTCGGTCAATGTCGATTTACTGATCCGCAAATTGAATATTATGGGATTGAATCAACAGTTGCTCAAGTGGATTGAATCGTATTTGCATGGTCGCCAACAGATTGTCAAACTGAATAATGACATGTCGAGCCCCATTGATGTTACATCGGGAACAGGACAAGGATACCCGATTGGTGCTACATTGTTTCTACTATTCATCATTGATTTGCCAAAACACGTCAGCAACTCAATTCTTCAGTCATTCGCTGATGACACTCGCCTGTGGAAACACATCGAACATTATGATGATTGTCTGGAATTACAAGCTGACCTAAATAGGCTTGTAGAATACTTCAAAAGAAATCAGCTGAAGTTGAATGTATCCAAGACCAAATTTGCGTCTTTTCATCGCGCGATCTTAAAATTTAATAATAATAATAATAATTCTGCACCATACAGCGTTTCTTCGCCAGAGGTGGTTTATTTGATATAAATATCCTTTTATATATTTACATTATATTATATTGGTTGATTTGCATAAAATTTGTTATTCTCTCCATAATCTATTTCTTTTAAAATATTCATTAATTCTCTGTTTAACAGTATTTGTACTCGTGTTAAAATCAATTAAATAAGTATCACAGACTGAAGTATGAACATTATGATAATTCTCATTTTCTTTATGAGTTAAGGGTGGCTTAATTGGCATAATTTTGTTATAGAAATCGTTATATGTAGACAGCATATGATTGATTGGTTCAAATCTGGAGTAATCACGGTGTCGTATTGGTAGAGATAGGAATGCTGTGTCTCTCGTCCAATGCCGTGGTGTTCTAATGTTGATTTCGTTCAAAATGTGTCTCGATGATGTATGCCCGCATA
>NW_022596883.1:0-1419 GCF_009176505.1 Sitodiplosis mosellana | reverse complement strand
AAAAACATGACTAAATCAATAGACTCTACATTTCATGTAGTGCCTAAAAATGCTGACAAATCTGTTCAAGAGCGCAAATATAAAATAATGAAACCGATCATGATAGGTGCAGCATTAGTTTTATTGTTTTATCAGCCAAAAAAGTAAAACTCGACGAAGAAGCGGTGATGACTCAATTGATAAATTATTGAGTAAAAGCAAAAATTTGGGGCACGGACTTCGTTTGAGTCTCTTGTGCAAATGTTAGTCCATTGGTTTGGTGAAAATCATTTTTTGCTCTTGATAAAATAGCAGAAAAAATTCTCACGATTTCATTGACTTCTACACAAACAGAAAGTACATTTGGTTCATTCACAGTGTGAATTTCAGACACAGAAAGGAAATCGTTTGACAACGGAAACATCGGGTATAATTATGAACATCGCACACAACTATAAGTTGATGCAGGCTACAAGTAGAAAGCGAAAGAATGAAGAAGCAAGCACCAACACCAGTATCAGTTCAAAGCGAATGTGACATGATAAAAGTTCAGAAAAAAGTTTAGATGACAATTAAAATGAAATTTCTGTGTCTTTCATTCATATTATTATTACTTTTTAACAGTTCTTTATTAAAATTTTGCTACTTTTGTGGCTATTTCGAAAATAACCATAAATACCCAACAAATCGGGTATTTACCCGGTATAAATGGGTATTTACCCAAGAAATTTACCCAAATTTAAATACCGGGTAAATTGCCCATCACTAAATGCCACGTAACATGTTACATTTGGCATTACATTACGTGTGTAATGTTAGAAAATCACATTAATAATGTTAGATTTCTGGCATTACCGTTTATGTTAGGTAACATGTTAATATTGTAACGGACGGGTCAAGTAATAGCTATCACAATTGTAATGCCAAAATTTAGCATTACCGATAATGTGTTACAATTGTAATGCCAGTCATTTGGCATTACCGGTAACAGCTATTACAATTGTAATAACATTACAGGAAATTTTAGTAAACGTAATGCTACTACCTATTACATTTTTAATGTCGGTAAATCTGTACGCAACACCTCTACAGAGACATTTTCCAAATAACGATTGGCCTATCATTAGTATAACGTAATATTATTGAAATAAAAAGAATCAAATCATACATAGCCACATGACGTTGGAATACCTAGCTGTTCGCTACGCTAAAAATCGCTTTCACGATTTATTGTCGATTGTTGAATTTTTGTACGTTGGACGGGGCTTGATAGTCACCGGTTTGTCAAACTCATCATAAGCAATGTTTTGTTGGCGATTTGATACAGATTCAAAATCGTCAGACAAAATTTGGTCAAATTTGTTTTCGAATAACAAATCGATACTATCGTCAGCACAACCCCTGCACCACACTAACAAAACAAAGTAAAACACGAATTTG
>NW_022596882.1:0-3145 GCF_009176505.1 Sitodiplosis mosellana | reverse complement strand
AACAAAAATATATGAAATCGATTCCAAATTCTCTGCTCTATCAAACTAAAACTACTATTTTCTGTTTATTTAATACCAAAAACACCCTAATGTGCAGCCATCGCAACCAACTCACACACAAAACCGACTAGCATACATACACGGGTGTCAGAGTTGTGTGTGATGTCTACTAAATGGGAAATTGGTTTAATTTTTTCATCGATCTGAATTATTTTTCAGGTCACAAGAGTGTCGCCGAACTTCTCATCCACAAAGGAGCCAATGTTGATAGTGAAACTAATAGGAAAGAGGCACCTCTTCATTATGCTGCTACCCATGGTAATTTTGAATACTTTTTTCGAGTACTATGCGCATCTACCACTATAAACGTCAGCGATCAACATCAACAGAGACACTATAGCACATAGCATTAAACGCACTATTGCTTCACTCTTTGTACACACTTTGACATCACTTATGCTTTTGCGCGCGTCGTACGTTTTTCAAACGTTTATGTTTGATTCAAGTATTTCACCGATTACACCGAATTTTCTTACTCAATATCAATATATTCATTCTTAATTGGAAGTTTTTTTTTATTGCAATGATGTTTTAAAATATATTTTGTCGATAAATATTTTTTTTTTTCAATTTCCAAAATTAAATGAAATCAAAACACATAACATGAAACGCATTCATAGCGAAATGCATATGTAGTAGTTTGTACTTATTCATTATAATGTATTTAGATAGGACGCTAGCGCGGCCTGATGCGCATTAGTATTGCTTAGCAGCAAGCATTGAATATGCTTTGGCCAATAGACAAGCATATCGCGATGCAATACAGTTGACATCACACACAACTGCCGCGCACACAACTATCGTGCAAACAAACGTCGCATGTACAGCCATCGCAACCAACTCACACACAAAACAGACTAGCATATATACACGGGTGTCATAGTTGTGTGTGATGTCTACCAAATGGGAAATTGGTTTAATTTTTTCATCGATCTGAATTATTTTTCAGGCCACAAAAATGTCGCCGAGGTTCTCCTCAACAAAGGTGCCAGTATGGATATCATGAATGATTGTAATAATACACCTCTTCATTTGGCAGCTAGGAATGGTAATTTTGAATACTCTTTTCGAGTACTATGCGCATTAGTATTGCTTAGCAGCAAGCATTGAATGTGCTTCGACCAATAGACAAGCCACAAGCATATCACGATGCAATACAGTTGACATCACACACAACTGCCGCGCACACAACTATTGTGCAAACAAACGTCGCATGTACAGCCATCGCAACCAACTCACACACAAAACCGACTAGCATACATACACGGGTGTCAGAGTTGTGTGTGATGTCTACTAAATGGTAAATTGGTTTAATTTTTTCATCGATCTGAATTATTTTTCAGGTCACAAGAGCGTCACTGAAGTTCTCAGCCGTAAAGCAAACAATCTTAATATTAAAAATAATTTTCATCAGACACCTCTTTATTTGGCATCTATGCATGGTAAGGTTGACTTAATCAGATATCCCGTCGATCTCTTTCATTGATCCGTATTATTTTAGGTCACGGAGGTGTTGCTGATGTGCTTCTCAAGAATGGAGCTAACGCTGATATTGGAGATGATTCGAATACCACAGCTCTTCATTTAGCTGCATTCAGTGGTAATGTTGAATGCTTGTTCTTATTAAAGAAACGATTGATTTTATCTCTTTCATTTATCCGTATTATTTTAGGTCATGGAGATGTCGCTGATGTGCTTCTCAAGAATGGAGCTAACGCTGATATTAGAGAGGCTTTGAAGCATACACCTCTTCATTATACTGCTATATATGGTAATGTTGAATAAGTATTTTCACAAAATAAAGAATCGGTTTGATCTTTTTCATCGATCTAAATTATTTCTAAGGTCACAAAAATGTTGCTGAACTTCTCATCAAAAAAGGCGCCAATATGGATGTCATGGATAATTTTAATCATACACCTCTTCATTATGCTGCTAGGAATGGTAATGTTGAATAGTTATTTTCACAAAATAAAGAATCGGTTTGATCTTTTTCATCGATCCAAATTATTTCTAAGGTCACGAAAATGTTGCTGAACTTCTCATCAAAAAAGGAGCCAAAGTTGATGTTAGAAATCTTGCGAATCTAACACCTCGTCAGTTAGCTGTTAGCCATGGTACTGCTGACTATATTTAATACCGCTTTGATCTTTTTCATTGATCTGTATTATTTTTCAGGTCACAATAATATTGCAGAACAATTGGAATAGATTCAATATGCTGCCAACAATGGTAATGTTGAATATTTTACTTTTCCGTACACTTTCCGCACGTTAAGGGAATTGAAATGGAAAGATTTTTTCAATCTACGATTAAATTTTAAATAAAACACCTCAAAGTGACTTTGCTTTTTCAAATTTCAAACATAAATCAATATGAATATTTATTTATAAACGAAATTTTGGTTCGGATGCATTTCGCCATTTGTCATCCTCAGCGAGTATCAAATTACACTGGACTCAGCTCTCTGTTTGCGATTGTGAGTGAGAGAAAAAAGAAGAAAAGTATAAACAGAAAGCAAAACATGTAACAATGTGTTGTGGTGCGAGCGCACGCCAAAAAATTACAACAACTAAAACAATATAACTCGGTGTGAACACACAAAGACACAACCAACCTCAAAATGAGACCCATTCGATTTTGATTGGCTCCAAATTTTCTGAGATTTCATTTTTTGGTGAAAAAATGAAATTCTGAAATTTTCACGTTGATCGCGATTCACATTTGCATAAGTTTGCTTTTTGGCCCTCAATTTTTTCTTGAAAGTTATTTTGTATGGGATGTGTAATCGATTCCGATTGACTTCAAACTCTCAGATTCTTATTTTTTCGCCATAAATCTTAGAAAGTTTAAAGCCATTCGGAATCGATTTACAAGTACCTCCCATATGGAATTGTCGAAATTTCGACTAAAATGACCGATTTTCACTGAAAATATGCGTTTTTATACAAAATATGAAAAAAAGGCACGAACAACTGTATGAAAAAAAACGGGATTACGAATGTAATTCCCTTTATATTTTCACAAAACAAGAAATAGTTTGATCTTAAGTCGATCTGTATTTTCCAGGTGGCGAATAGCTGAA
>NW_022596881.1:0-9463 GCF_009176505.1 Sitodiplosis mosellana | reverse complement strand
AAATATGTCATCGCCCGGAAAATTGAAGTGTTGCCGGTAAAATGTATATAGAAATTTATGATGTATATAGAAATATAAATGTCAAATTTTACGGCGAACACCCAAAATTTCCGGGGATTCTTTTCTGTGTGTGGCAGTCGTGGAAGTGTCAGTAATGCTCGTTCTACTGTTGGATTTCGTGCAATCTGCACTTCAACGTTCATCATGTCGATGTATTCATTGCGTTGAATTCCTGACCTTTCAATAATTCTTGTGTGCGAACGGGTTCTGACTGTAATTTGCATAAACCGGCATAAACATGTTTATCACTTGAATAAATTGGACTATATTTGATGATTTAGGTTCAAATGCAGCGAAATGCAGTTTGAATTTCCAAATTTCAGAATGATTCAGATAAAAATGGATCGAAGTGGATAAAAATACGAGGGAAAGCGGATAAAGTACTTACTTGTTATGTGACGGCGTTTTTTCGCAATCTTCACCATGTTTGAATCAATTACACGTGGCTTCACGTGTTTCCTATATTTTTCGATATTTTTTTAGCGTTTTTGACTATAATTTACCGTGATTTCCTCGGATTTTCTTCAAATTATCGGAAATTGTATGAAAATCGTGTACGATGAGCGACGATGTGGTACGATGATATGACATGAATAAGGCGGAATGAGGTTAGAACAAATGTCAAACCATTGTGTTTGACTGTATTTGACAATGAATGCATTCAAAGACAGCTACAAATGTTGACCAATATTTTGAAATATTTTGTATTTGCGTGTATTTTTCGGTTAAATTTATTTCAGAATAACAAATATTTTTCTAAGAAATAAATCGAAATAAATAAATAACCTGGAATCTATATATAAAAATGACTTGACTCGACTTAACTATATATATAAATATAAATAAATCGACGCGATTACTAGCTACTGCCCTTTGAAGTGGACAATTTTTCGACTTGTTGTACGGTGGATAATTTGCTGCTTCTCTGTCGTGAAACATTTTGCTACGTATGTACCGTACTCCCGAATAAATTCATCAACAATGAACCCAATCAAGTAGGTTTTGTGCTCACTATCGTGAGAAAAGTCTGTCTCTTCATATAGGTCTTCATACATTATATGCTGCCCTATCTGGTGGTGCACATTTTTATACGAAAAATTGGGAGCATTCAGACCGTCATTGAAAGCCTTGTATGATGAATTGGCTACGATGAATGTGCTACGACACGGTTTTTGAGTATAAGGATTGTCGAAGAATTCCCCAGAGATTTTTTCGTTTTCTTGGAAAATTCTCCTGCAAATAGCTTCACACTCTACGCATTTAAATCTACTCGATTCAACTTTTTTTTCGATTTTCCCTGCAAGGAAGGCAATTGTTGCGTCTTCTTTACTGCCAATATCTGGACCAAAATTTCTGTTGGCATTCATTTCTTCGATATGCTCGAAACTGTTGTAACTTGATTCATCTTCAACGGGCAAGCAATCCGGCTCAAACTCGGTATTCGCATTGCTCTCACTGTTGCGTGTTGTATCAGATGTCACCGTCAGTATATTTAAATTGTCCGTACAATTAGCGAAAGAGGACGATGTGACTTCGTTGTAGAAAAGTAATTTTCGCATTGCCCCTTTCAATTGTTGAATCGTTGGGTTATCATTGGACCCACATGCATCTCTTACCTGTAACAAAAAGAAAACAAAGATCCGCAAAGTTTATGTATGAATCACGATGAACCATTTTTGTTTAAATTTCAAATCTTTACTAACCCGACTGAAAAAACTTTCAAGCATGTCCTGACTATGATGAAATAGCGCAATGTCCGAAAGCTCACCGGTACTAACATAGTCTTCATAGATTTGCATCGTACTTAACATGGAAATAATGGAGCCAACGAACCCCGTGTACCTCTTTGAGTTTACGCATAAGACACCACGAAGTCTCGACGCTTGGAGATATCTGATCGTAGTTTTGAAGAAATGGAAAATAATCCGAGAGTTGTTTTCATTTATAGCGCTGCGATATGGTTCACTTTCTTTAATTCTTTTTGCATTGAATATGTTGAATAACGTGTCGATTCGTCGGATATAATCAGATGTCGTCCTGCTTTTTGCATAAAAACGGTCTCCAGTTTTTCTTAAATATTCAATTGAAGACGCAACAGACTTTGAAAATGTTTGCGCAGCCAATCGCACATTCATGCGATTTCTGTTGTACAGAATATGGTGTTTATTCAATTTATGGGTGACGTATTTGTCTTTCTGTTGGTACCGTACCAGCCTTTCAATATACTTCCAGTTAATTGTACCATTCCCTGGGTACTGAATGGTTCCATAGTCACCCAGTGTGCTTCTCAAAAGCTTCAGCATATGACAAGCGTCCAAAAATATGTATATTTTGCTTCCATCGACTGGGTGTTTTATGTATGGAATTGTATTATTAGTATCGAAGGATGCTCCTAACAGCACACACATAGCTAAATTTGCTGGAAGTCCATCAAAAGTAATGTTTACCACTTTCACGTCAATTTCGTGCAGTGCTGTGAGAATTTCATTCAAATATACACTTTTCTCTGCGGAATTCAATTTGTTCACACAATAATAGGCCACTGGAATCGAAGACTTTGTTTCGGTATTTAAAACTGTAGTCATGAAGACAAGGGCATCTTTCGCAAATGGAACACAACCACTTGCAAGTGGTTCACTGTGTTGAACAAAGCCCGAAAATTCTTTTTTGTCATGAAGCCACTGGATATGTTGCTTAATTGCCATTTCATCGGATGATAGAGATACTAGCAATCGCTTGCCAAGTTTTTCACGCAAAGACTTCAGCGTCTTCATTGCTTCGTTCAAGATGCCCGGATCACAGTTTATATCCGAATTAGCGTACCATTTTCTCATGGTTGATGGATGCGGTAAAGTATTACCGAATTTTTCTCGTAGATAGCGGAAGGCGTGGCCACTGTGGCAATACATGGTGAGTGAGAATTTCCTAACGGCTTCACTGTACTGTATATTGTCGTCCGTATGATTTCGCCGACCACGAAAACAATTCATCAATTGTTTGGCATCTTCCTAATTTTTACATTCAAAGAAATTAAACCAATTGTATTAAATACGAATGCGGGCTAATGCTTTATGCTTAATCTCTGTTTGAATTTTACTTACATTCAAACGTTCTTCTCCCTCCATGTACGTTTCTAATTTTGCTTTCATTAGCTTGTTTTCTTCTTCAGTTTTACGCAATTTTTCCTTTACGTCAGAAAGTTCTGACATTTTGCTGGCCGTTTTTTCGGTTTGTTTTTGCAGTTGTTCTCGTAACTTTATTACTTTAATTTCTGCATCCAAACGTTTTCTTAAACTTGAAAAGGTGAAATAAAAATAATATTAGTTTCAAATTGTAATTTAAGACAGAACAAAACAACACAAATGAACATACAGCAATACTGAAACATAACACAATCGAACATTGAGAAGCTTAAATTTATATAATTTATCGTAATTCATATTTCCCAATTTAAGTATGATATCTACAAACCGATATATTCCACTCCAATGCAAGCAAAGAATTATACACAAATATATAGAACCCTCATTTAGCCCATTCCTGTTTGATCGCATTAACCAGATTTAAGACGGATTGAAAATGAATTTATAAAATACAATAGGTAAATTCGTGCAAATCAGGGTAAAATAATATTTACTTTTCATTCATATCGAACTCTTGAACACAATTAGTGCTATCTGTAATTTGATCCACTTCCGCGGCATCATTCATCAGAACATTTGAGGGAAAGATAGTTGGATATGTTCCCTTTTTCAACCGTCTATTAACTCCTCCTAATATGTTTTTGGCTTCAAAATGCTTAAAGCAAACCGAATAGTATGATGTGTGCTCATCATTACTAGAGAATGGTTGATGCGCTTTTATAGAATCTATCCATTCCTTGCGATTATCACCAGCGATTGGCATTCTGAAATCAAAATTTGAGAAATGTTATGTAAGGAAATTAAATTTGATCGAATTTGATAAAAATGGGTAAATGTTGGACTAAGTTCGACTAAGTTAGAGTCATACTATTTCTGTAAAAAAAAGTTGCTTAGTTCTGTTGTGAATTGCTTGAAAAAATGCAATTTATTTGGTGATGAATGTTTCAAATACAATCAATCTGAGTCAAGCAAAGATAATTTAGAACACAAGGCCTGAGAATTTCACTCAATATTGACTAAATTTCCAAGGGTATTTTCTGATGTTTTTTGGAAGAACACAAGTTTCTGACCAATTGAAACTATGAATTGTACTAAACTCGTCGGAATTTGTAGTAATGAAAATCGAATGAAAATGCAATTTTTTCTGAATTCTTCGAAAAACACCATCGAATACAATCAAACCAACGCAATCAAAGATATCGAATTTAAATTTCGTAAATTGTATAATCACAAGCGATCACAAGACTGGCAAAAAGTCCAACGGAGTGTTCGGATGTGTTTCAGCCGGTTTCAGCGAACAGAAAAAAAGATGATTATCTAACTCGATCTTATTATTAACACCAATCGACACCAATTGAAACACAACCAAACCGATGAAGCTCTAATGAAGTAGAGAATGTCATACGATGCAACCGGATGCAACATATTATGAAGACCAATTATACAAGAGAGAAGACAAGAGAATCCAAAGCAAACGTTTCCATACTCACCTGAACATGGGAATATTGATTTTTGTTGCACCTGTACCATTGTAATACTCACACCCAACTATTTTGCAATACCTTCTTCTATTATATGGAGAAGTTGGACTCATCTTGACCAACGTTGAACTATCTCGACCAATCTAAAGATTTTCTTCTATTTTCCTAATTTTTCTACTTCTGAAAAATGTATAACCGTGTATAACCAAAACGTTCGACAACATTTTACAAACAACATTCAAGAAAAAACTCGAAAAAACTCAACCCGATTCAAACCATGTGTATGCCATTGTTCTTAATATTAGACTAAGCGAGACTAAGACATTTTGGGACATTTGCACAACTACCCGCAACTACCTCACGCCGACAACTCTTTTCCAGGAAAGTTTCAGTAAGATGTAAACAGGTCAAATCACACCAAGTAGTGGAAAAAGATGCATTCCTCTGATGTTTATATTTGATTATTTGGTTTGATCGCACGGTGAGCCTAATTTTTTTAAATATATTTTTGTATTTGCCGGTATTGGCAACGATTGGCAACGAAACGCTTTCAATTGTATAATTTTTTCGGTCGATTCCAGTCGGTTCATTAAAACTCTGAAGAACTTTGACTACGAACACCGGCGAACACTAATGTCTTTTTCGGTCTTTTTTTTGTAAAAATTACACACTTACCTATCCAGTTCGATCCAGTTATCAAGACAAACTCGAAGCGCTTCCGTATATCCGCGTATATCTCGGTATATCTTATTTCGTGTCATTCAGTGTAGTTCTTTCGTTGATATCTTAGATGTTCCAAAGTGGCTCAGCCATAAATCCAATAGAATGTAGCAGAATGTAGGCATCTAAAATCACACCTAATGATTACCAACTGCACATCTGCATGAAATTACCTGTTCTACCGGCACCTGCACAGCCGTGTACCACAATTGCACACGATCGTCCGCGGAGGTGAGCCTTGGCCGGCCTTGGCTGACGTTGGAATACCGTTTTGTGGTAACAGAGGTTTATTCGGATTTATTGTACTCGTGTTGACTTGTCGTCGGCTGTGTTCGGCTGTGTTGCAAGAATGTCCAGAAATATCATGAAAATTGGGATAAGATAACACGAGATAACACGACCGAACGGAAATTTTTTTTAATACCGGCTATATATAACGATACATAACAAAACAATTACAAATAATGACACGAAATAACACTACGTAACACTATAAAGTCCGATAAAGTCGCTCGTGGTGTACAGTGATTTTTTTTCTCATGCCACTTAGCTGTCAACGACTGTCAATGTCATGATTTTTGAACGATTCGATCGAAATAAAAACACTCACGTCGATTCACGTTGAGTCCGGTTGAGTTACCTATGTATACAATTTCAACGAATTTCAAAATTAAATTGAATATTTTCTTTAAGATTTTTTTCCTTTGTTTTTATAGCGAGATAATTATTTTATCATCATATAAATTTGTTTTCTCATTTGTATTTGATTACAACGTATTACATAAAATATATGAATTTAAAACGGATTGAAATGACCTTTCTTACACAAATTCAATAAAAATACGAAATTAAATATCGAACATGTCGAACTGATATTTTTATCTCATAACATTATAACATTCTTCTTAAAGTCGTTTTAAAATATACGGTTAGGAAATATAAGAAAGCATTTCAACGGCAAAATTTACTTATCTTTTAATCTTTAAATTTTCTAAACTCGCGGGAACACTTAATACCTATGTATGTTGCAGTGAGATGTCGCTTTTGTTTAGTGTATATGATAAAATCAGGTGACGTTTTGGGTAAAATTCGAACAAAGCAAAGCGTACAAAAATAAATTGAATACGTTGAAGCGGGTGATAAGCTACCACCAAAAAGCGATATTGTTGCACTCCGTCCAATTTTGGATAAAAGCGAAATCCTTCGAGTAGGCGGTAGAATAGACAAAGCGAATGTTGCGTATGATAAAAGCATCAATGTATCATACCGCCCAAGTCAAGATTGTCTTACCTTATTCTCAGCCGCGCTCACAAAGAAACAATGCATGGAGATGCACAATTAATGATTCAATTCATTCGTGAATCATTTTGGATCCCAAGACTAAGATCAGAAATTAACCCTTTATCACATTTCGGTTCCTAAAGTAACCAGATACGCCAGACGCTATAGCTATGAAACCACTGAATATTTTTACATTCTTGTTTGGAAACAAATGTAGGGAAATGAACTAGCTTTCATTTGATAATTTACAGGCTACAATCGGCTGGCTGAATGGAAAGTTTTTTCTGTTCATGTACTGCTGAAAAAAAAGTGCGAAATTATAGCAGAATTCCACATTTTTCCTCCTCTTATCTTGTGGGTTTTTACATTCTTTCCAATTGTCAAATTAGGACTCGTAGGACCAAAACACATCAATTTAACTTTCTGCATCATTAGTTTTATGAAATTTAATTTTTTCAAGCCTTTATAGTGATTTGACACTTTTGACTCTTTTCCGATTTTCTCGACAAATACGCAATTTTTCAAAAATTTAAGTATGAGGTCTTTCTCTATTTATCGTGGCACAAAACATATACCAAAATGATTCAAAAACAAAAAATTGTGCATCAAAGGGTTAAGCGGTATATTGGAACATGCAAAGAATGCGTTGTGCAGGCTCAAGCGACAGCCCAACAAATAATGTCTGAATTACCAGCAGTTAGAATTAAACCGGCTCCACCATTTTAAAATGTAGGCGTTGATATGGCTGGACCGTATAACATGCGTATAACAGACAAAATAAACATGAATACGCGTATGCGATCTCTTTCTGATATAAAAGGTTAGATAGCAGTATTTGTCTGTCTGGTAACCAGGGCTGGAATTCTAAGAATTCCACCAAAATCGTTCGGAATTATTTTTTTCGTACATAAGACCATATTGGAGTGAATGAAAGAAAAACGAATGTAAGTTTTTAAAGTCTTCGCAATTAAATGTTTGCAAAATGTGTCCAAATTTTTTCAAGCCCTTTTTCAAATGTCAATGATGAGAACTTCCCAAAAAAATAGAAGAAAATCACTTACCAGGCTTAAATTGCGGCCACGTTTTTGCTCTTCATCTCGTTTGAAATCGAGCATGTACAAATAGTATGGTCCTGCTTTCGGCATGTTTTCAGTTGTTTGCTGGTGAATATCGCGTCAAATACGGTGTTGAGTCGGTGCACACAATGGCTTGAGCAACGCTTCGTCGTTGTTTTTTCAATCAAACTACACTGTCGTCTCTCTCACTCAAATCATGTGTTTTGCAAACTATGTTGGTTTTTCGTGTTGTTGCAAGCAAGTGTCGTGCGGTGTGTGTGGTCTAACAAACAGTACCTGTGTGTTTTTTTTTGTGTCCGTCTGGCTGGAGCTAAATTGAGCGAATATCCACACCAAACACTGTATTCTGTACACAATGAAATGTAGACCTATTTCTGGGCAACCCTACACTGGAATTTAATGAAAATTTCCCAGACTATAGTCTCGGATGTACCCTTTCCAACGGTATGTTAGAAGTGCTACTTTTGATCTACATATTTCAATTCGGAATGAAGAAATATTATGAAAACCGCCAAAAGGCGGTCTTGCGAAGTGTGAATTTTTTTCTTTCCTGTACTCGCAAGACCGCCTTTTGGCGGGCCCGGTATATTGAGGCCCCAGATTGTAACCAAATATAAAAATGATGCAATAATGATCAAAATCAAATGAATACCTCTTAATTTACCTGCAAAAAAATTAACGACCACTGAAAATAGTTTTTAAAGTATTTAGAGCTTACCCGAAAAAAAATGTGAATTCAGAAAATGATTTTTTCTCAAAATTGCACAAAATTTCACTTTTGTGGGCTCATAACTCGGCCCCGGCTTGACATATATTATAAAACTTATATATCAATTTGAACCTAAAGGCCTATCCAATGCAACGCTACCATATTTTCGACCATCTATAACATGGTACGCAAATTATGGGCCATTTTGTGCACCCCGCCTTTTGGCGGTCTTACGAACTAGAGGGTTAAAGAGGGTGGAAGAGTGGATTGTATGAGAAATAATTCCGGTGGGACGCTGAAAAATAGTGGAATCTCTCTCTTTCACTCCAATATGGTCTTATGTACGAAAAAAATAATTCCGAACGATTTTGGTGGAATGACTTAGAATTCCAGCCCAGAGCGGTCCATCTAGAGCCCACAGAAGGCATGTCATCCGATGATTTTCTGAATGCGTATCAAAGATTTGTAAGCAGAAGAGGTAACCCAGAAAAAGTCTTCAGTGATCGTGAAACAAATTTTGTAGGCGCTAATCATGAGTTGCAAGATGCATTTAAAACATGGCAAGATGATAAAATCCAACGTATGGTGCATTTAAGCGGCACCGAATGGAATTTTATCACGCCATCAGCTCCCCATGAAGGCGGCTTTTGAGAAGCTGCAGTGAAGTCAATGAAACATCATCTCAAGCGTGTGATGGGACCTCAAAAATACTCACTGTAAGGCATTACAACTCTATTAGCAAGCGTTGAAGCGTGTCTTAATTTAAGACCTTTATGCACTCTTTCCGATGATCCTGAAGATGCGCAAGCGTTAACTCCCGCACATTTTCTTATAGGCAAATCGTTGAAACTTCCCTTACACGAAAAAGCAGATGCGCCACCCAGGGGGAAAGAACTGTGGAAATATGTTGTAAATATTGTAAATGAGTGTAAATGAACATACTTATTTGTATGAATATTTACAGCGTATTTGCGACCTGCAGATGGCGCTCGC
>NW_022596880.1:0-3055 GCF_009176505.1 Sitodiplosis mosellana | reverse complement strand
TAACATTTTTGCTGATTCTATAGTAAACTTGTTTTTCAGTGTTCGCTTAATAAAACCTAATGCACCGTGTGCGCTAGCTACTGTCGTATCAATGTGGTTGGCAAATGTGAGTTTTACGTCAAAAATGACACCCAAGTCTCGGTGTAGCTCAATTCTGTCAAATTTGTGCTGACCATTGCTTATCGTGTATTCATGTTTTTGTACGGTGATGTTCTTCGCATACGTCATGACGAAACATTTCCTCAGTTTCAAGTAGAGCTCGTTGAGCCCACACCACTCGTGCAATTGGTCAATGGCCATCTGGAATAAGCGGGCATCGTTCGGTGACGTGATTCTCAGAATGAGTTTTAAATCATCTGCGAACAGTAAAACAAGTGCATAAGTTACAGTGTCGACAATGTCATTAATAAAAATAATAAAGAGACAAAGTCCCAAAATACTTCCAGCAGGCACTCCCGATGAGACGGTGAAAGTCCGTGACTTTCTGTTGCCAAACAAAGAATAACAGATTATTTTAGAAGAAATAGAACTTGGAGAGACTGAAGAAAGTATGAATATATTGTAAATATTGTAAATATGCAACCAAATATTTATTCCAAATAAACCACCTCTGGCGAAGAAACGCTGTATGGTGCAGAATAATAATAATTACAAAAAAAATAGAAAGAACGAGAAAAGAAGAGAGTTGTTATTTATTTTGAGGGATCGTGTGATAATCACGCTCATTTGCACATGATGAGCAATATGAGCAATATTTCAAAAAAATATTACAGGTGCATATCCACGCAGAGTCCGCCCCGAATTCATTTTATAAGTTAATGTACGCAATGTGGGAAAAGTCGTCGCTTAAGTATGTAAGGCCCTTTATTTTGGTTTTCGGACGGACGGACATGATTTTGGTCCGTGTCCGTTGACACCTCTAAATACATAATATACAAAATTGTAGTCAACCACGTTTCAGACTAAGCAAAAAATTCTTGTTTCATCATGATAAAAACTCACACAAACTAATTTTCTAAATTTTTTAATTATTTTATGCAGCCACAATAAACTCTTTTCTTATCCACCGATATATTCATTTCTTATTTCATTATAAAAAAGAACCAACATTGCTAAGTTCTGGAAATGCACCCTTTGTTTCTTATGGAGTACAAGATTATCCTCAAAATTCTAATGATGGTGGAACGGTAAATGTTTCTACAGGTAAGATGAGTATGCTTAGCTAATTTTTTCAACCCCTCCGCAACTTGACAGTTCTCACAACGGTATGACTAAAGCTGTCAACGGGCAAGAGGTTGCCGTCCGTCCGAAAAGTTCGTACGGACAGGGAAGAAACGGACGGAAACGCACAGCATTTTGTTCGGACAAAGTGGACTATGTTTCAAACGTGGTTTTTGCCGATTTTAATTCTACTGACAAAAATATCGAATTGTTTTTTATCTATGTTTTATATTGGGTGTATCGATTAGTTTTAAAGGATTTACCTTAGATGGCGTAGCTTGTGTTGTATGCATCGGACCACACCGCCACCATTTCTATTTTTTTTTGTCTGTCATTAAACTACAAATTTCAGCATTAGTCTCTGCGTTGAAGTGTAAACAACATAGTTTTTTTAGTCTTGAAATATGTCTTCGTTTGTACCGAAAAAGCGTCATTTGCGGGAGCTGATTTTTTCAAACGGAAAAAATGTGAAAAAAAGATTATTCTTGTGTCGGGTTGACACTGAATCGACGCAGCGCCTTGTTGTCAATTCCCATACAAACGAGCCCAGAAGCGACAACTGCTGTTAGCAAGAGTAACTACAGTACAACTTACGTCAAATTCAAAAGCTTGTATACGTATGTATACATGTTTAAGTTGCTCATCGAGCGGCATCATAAAAAGAATACCGGAAAGTTCTTGGTTGAATGCTATGGTTGCGGTTCCCAAACCCGACGGTGTCGTTCGATTATGCATCGATGCGCGTAAATTAAACGCTATTACTAAGAAAAATAGGTACTCCCAAATGAATCTAGAACGCATTTTTGCACGAATGAGCAAAGCACGCTTCTTTAGCGCAATCGATTTGAAAGATGCTTTCTATCAAATCCCTTTGAATGAGTCAGATCAAGAAAAAACCGCATTTTCAATTCACGGCCTCGGTATTTTCGCTTACACACGAATGCCGATGGGATTAGTAAACTCAGCTGCTACGTTGTGTCGTTTAGTAGAATCAGTTTTCAATGTGGAAACTGAACCCGAAATCTTCGCATATATCGATGACTTCATTAAATGCTCGGAAACATTCGAAAGACACATCGAATTATTAGAAATAATGTCAGCCAAATTGAAAGAAGCTGGTTTATCGATCGGATTGAAAAAATCGAAATTTTGTGTGAAAAGGCTAAAATTCCTCGCTCACATGATCGACCAAAACGGTGTAACGATTGATGAGAGTAGAATCGAAGCGATAAAAAATTACAAATGTCCAACAAATGTTAAAGAAATTCAATCTCTACTTGGTTTTACGGGGTGGCATCGTAAATTTGTCTAGGGATATTCAGATATCGTCACACCATTAGTGGAGTTGACAAAAAAGAACGTAAATTTCACGTGGACTCAAGAACAAGAAGAAGCATTTCAAAAACTCAAAATAGCTATTTCAACCGCACCTATTTTGGCATCACCCGATTATGACAAACCATTCACTATCGAAACAAAGAGCTCTGCGATTGGCGTCAGTGGCATTCTATCTCAATTTTATGATGGGAAAAAACATATCATTGCATACATGTCTGCGAAATTAAACGATGTACAAAGATCGTACCACCCTATCGAGCGTGAGTGTTTAGCTGTGATTTTGGCTCTCGAAAAATTCAGGCATTATGTCGAAGGAAATGAAGTAACCGTCGTTACCGATCACAACAGTATTTCGTGGTTAAAAAATTGCACGGACCCGACTGGAAGAATCGCTCGGTGGGCCTTGCGTTTGCAAGCCTACGATTACGTAGTCAAACACAAGAAATTCTCTCAGTATGAGCCCGTTTGTGTGTTGAGCAGAGAAATCGATCTAACA
>NW_022596879.1:0-5318 GCF_009176505.1 Sitodiplosis mosellana | reverse complement strand
GCAAAAGATAGCTTTCTGTCAATTAGAACACCCAAGTCCTTGTGTTCAGTCACTTTGTCGAAGGTATAGTCGCCATAGGTGTAGTTTGTATCCAAATGCTGACGTTTCTTGTAGATAGATAGTACTGCACATTTTTTGAGGTTAAGGTGCAGCCGATTCACGTCACACCAATGTTTAAGTTTGTCGATGGCTTGTTGCAATATCTCCGAATCTTGCTGAGATTTGATGATTTTGGCAATTTTGATATCGTCAGCAAACAATAATATCATGATGTCTGGGGGCATTTGATCCACGATGTCGTTGATGAACAGCAGGAACAGTGTTGGTCCGAGGTGGCTCCCCTGTGGGACACCCGACGACGCTGTAAAGTCGACCGACTCACTTGCTCCATGTTTGACAAATTGGGTACGATTTTCCAGGTACGACTTAAGCCATGCCAGCATGTTTTGAGGTAGATTGAATGTTTCCAACTTCTGGATCAATATGCTGTGATCAACTCGATCAAAGGCTTTCGTAAAGTCCGTGTACAGGACATCAACTTGAGCTCCAGTGTTTAAGCCACTCTGGGCGTAGTACACAAACTCGGTTAGGTTTGATGCTGTAGATCGTCCTTTCATAAAGCCATGTTGGTTAGGCGAGATGCGATCACGAACAATTTCAAGCAAATTTACGTTGACGAGATGCTCGAAGAATTTAGCGATCGTTGGTAGTTTTGCTATGCACCTGTAGTTTTCAATGTCCGATCTGGCGCCCTTTTTGAATATGGGTGATACACTCGATCGTTTCCATTCGTCGGGAAAAATGCCAGATGAAAGCGACTCATTGAAGATCTTGGTCAACGGACTAGCAAGCGTCTGAGCACACTCCTTTAAAATCAAAGGATGAATACCGTCAGGTCCAACACCTTTCTTGGTGTTGACCTTCGTCATTTCAGTCATGACAAAATCGAGGTCAAGCTGGAAACAAGAGGTGTTCTCAGACTGAGGTGACGGTTGATTATTTGGCGTCGTTGATGTGGAGTAATTGCTCCCAAAGAAGTCCGCAAATAAATTTGCTTGCTCTGATTCGCTGGATGTCTTGGTGTCACAGAATCGCATGTTTTTTGGAATGTTATCAGTGCTCTTCTTAGAGTTAACATATTGCCAAAACGAAGAAGGATCACTTTTCAAGTTTGATTTCATTTTGTCGACGTACTGATTGTATAGTTCAGTGTTTTTTGCACTGAATTCCTCGTGCAATTTTTCAAATGGCTCCTTATCATTGGTCAGCTTCCAGTAATCCCAGGCTTTTTTCCTTAAGTTCTTGAGGTGTCGAAGTTCTTTGTTTTTCCATGGGCATTTTTGGTTGTTCTTGCGGACATACGTTGGAACCGTACACTGAATAGCTTCCGCTAGCACGTCATGAAGGGATGACACCTTCTCCGCAAGTGATTTGTTTGCGAATAAGTCATCGAAATTGACGGCAGCAAAATATTCGTTCATGCGCTGAAAATCAGCCCGTTTGAAGTTGAAATGCGTATTATTCTGGTTTTCGGAACCACTGTTATTCGGATGCCATTCAAATTCAATCAGCAGAGGAGGGTGGTAATGGTCGATTTTATCCGTCAGTGACAGTTTAGTGGCATCGGAAATTGATGTGTTGGCATGGTCGTTTGTGAAAAATAGGTCCAACAGTTTGAAGTTCCGATTTCTTATTGAATTGATTTGCTGGAGGCCCAGGCCCATCAGGCCGGTAATGAAATCAGCAGCACATTGGGAGTGGAAATTAGAGGGAACAAGCACATTGCTATCCTCATCGTCATTTAACCACTCAACGTTTGTCAGATTAAAGTCACCAACAACTATCACAACGTCATCGGCATTTGTCGTGAGTGATTCAATGGCTGAACGATGCAAAGCGTAGATTTCGTTGGGTGAGTTCGGTGGAATGTATGCATTGTAAATAAAAATGTTGTGTGTTGGCAAGCTCGCTTTAATGCATACGTGCTCAATGTCCACTTTGTCGAATTTAATTTCTTCAGTAGAGAAGATTTCATTGTTGAGCGCAATGAGAACACCTCCACCTCGTCTAAATGATCTGTCTTTGCGGTAGACGTCGTAAGTGCTATTAAAGAATTCGGCATTACGGTGGCTATGTTTGAGCCAGGTTTCAGTCAAGATGACTATGTCAAAACCGAAAGCAGCACATTTGTGGAAAAATTCATCCTGTTTGTTACCCAAGCTGCGAATGTTTTGGTAGTAGACACTGATGCGTGTCGCGTCGGGTGTGTGCAGCTTGGGGTTCAACGGAATCGTCTGTTGTCCACGCGATGGACGAAACGGTTTTGCTGTTGCTCGGAGTTTGCTGCGCGGTAGAGACTTGGGCGCTGAGCAAATGGATTGAACCAATGGTTCACATTCGGTGTCGTCGGTGCCTGTGTATAAGCGTACATTGGCTGAGGATGGTTTCTGACTCTGTTTGTGTTGCCATTTGAGGGCATCCCGTTTTTTGACTGCCGGTTTGAATTTGCATGTGGTGCACTGGTGGACGAGGGAGGTTTTGGTTTGTCCACAAATTCACAGGCCTTAACTGAACTTGGCCATATCGACGGGTTAATAACACGTTCAAAATATTGACGAGGAAAGGTCAGTTTGAACGTTATGAATTTGTAGCTTGAAATTGGCCGGCCACCACTTGTCAATCTTTTGCATTGAATCTCATTGACAATGTTGGATGTGGAGTCAATGGAGCGCAAATGACTCAAAATATCATCACAGGTGGTGTCATTTGAAAAGCGTGAAATGTGAACGCTCTTCGTCAGTTTGGATGACAGTAGAACTGATGGAACAATTTTCTTGTGTAAATTGCTGACCTGTGGTAACGGTACCGCTTTGGCGTGCAAATTGCTGGCTTGAGCGCGTGAGGCATTTTTTATAACCGGTTTGCGGGCCGGAGCGTGAACAAGATTGCGCAAATTTATTGCATTCTGCTGAAGTGATGGTGTTCTGACACTTTCATCAGCAGCGTTGTCAACGCGTGACATACCTGGATCGTCGGATGATGTGAGGCACGTACGTTTCACCGTTTCGTTGATTAAGCAACCAATTCTACGCTTAACGTGTTCTTGGTCCGGACGTGGAGTGTCAAAATATACACTCGATGTAGCAGCATCCGATTCGACATTTGGGACGACTGTAATGTCCAAGTCATCGTTTTTTTCACTCACGTCCATCGGTTCCGCTGACTTTTCTTCGATCACAACATTTTCAGTGTGCACGGTGGCATTGGCATTTTCAATAAAACGAAGAAACGAATTTTGGTCAATTTCAATCACTTCTGTAGCACCGATATTCTGCTCATTTCGTTCATTTTGGTTGCTGGCATTCTTTTGCGGTAAGTCCGCGCACAACACTTTGTCGATGAGAGGCACTAGCGATTGTTTGAGGTCCAAAATAAAATTTGAACACTCAGTGAAATTGTTTACAATGCCACTAAGAGTGTGTGGCTGACAACTGTCACAATACCACTGTAAACCGGAAATTTTCGCCAAAAAGTTTGTCAGAGTTTTATTGAAAACAGTGGTGGAATCATTTTTATTAAGGCACGCAAAATGAAAATGTTTGCCGCATAAACCATAGCATGAAATGCTTTTGTTTTTGTCATTGGCTACGGGTTTCACACACAACGCACATACAAATGTACGGTTTAATTTTTTGTTCGGGAGTAAATAAACATTTGTGAAATGATACTAGAAATCAATTCTATGTCGAAAATTGAGTGGATATAGACCTGATTTTGTATCAATCTTTCAATCGATCGATAGTTTTATCAAGGTCGCTTTCTTCGTATACAAATACATGGGAAAGATTTGACGTAAGACGCCGAGACGCCTCTACGCGTAGAATGCTCGAAGCTGTCTTCGCACACATATTGAACACGAACATTGTTGTTTACACAATCGCACTCACACAAATGAACGCATCGATAGTGCCCGCTCAATATATGTACGATGACTGTTTTGAGTGTCCCTCGCCTAGAGTGCTGCGTGTCGTTTTTCTTTGTTTATTAAGCGATCTTGGTTTTATGAAGAAATATTGATTTTAGAGCAAATTTGTAGGAAAACCGGTGTTCAAGTGTTAAGGGACCCATATTTTTTCGACGAAAAAATGGTAGTTATCCAAGACAAAAACATCGTAAGAGGCTGTTTTCGACCAATTTTCCAACACCACTGACAAAAAATTTGAAAAACATTATTTTTCCACTGAATCCACCAACTTATCAAAACGAAATATGAGGTTTATCAAGGCTTGCCAGCAACTAAAATCTGACCTTCATGTGTCTAACCGTACATTTTTAGCACTTCATGAAATATAGAACTACTAATCTGCTTTTTTTTCCTAGATACTTTTTGAGTGTTGAAACAAATTATGGTGAATTTGAATTTTATGCTCATATTTTTTATTTAATTTAAAACAGTGGCAGTAACGACAAATAAGTGCATAATATCTCAAAGCGCCAATCAAATTTTTATTATCAAATGTTGTTTAAAAATTACATTAATTTTTCGTATAATATTTTCTGAGTCTTGACCAGAATTAAAGTGATTTTAGATTCTATGCTCATATTATTTATTTATTTTAACCAAAGGCAGTATATTTCAAAAAATAAATTAAATCAAGATCTTTTAATTCATTTTGCAAATAAATATATTACTTCAAAGTTACTTTGATGAAATACATTTCATGTAGTGCGCCAAAAAATAGTTTGTTGTGAAACAACAAAATAGATGAAGTAACTAAAAACTCAAGAACGCAGAGCGGAGCGAAGGGGAGGTGGTGGAGGTGGATTAGGTGCTGTTGTATATTTAAAAAAAATAGTTAAAAAATAGTTTGTTGTGAAAGAACAAAATAGACTAAGTAACTAAAAACTCAAGAACGCAGAGCGGAGCGAAGCAAAGCTCTGCGGTCTTGTTTCGTTACTACAGTGTTATTGCCCGACATATTATTATGTTATGTCAGACCGAATATATCACCGTTATTATTATGTTATCAAGTATAGTTATTGATATGTTATTGCCCATAAATCTCTACCTGGTGGGCCTGGAGGTGGTGGAGGTGGAGGTGGTGGAGGTGGATCGAGGTGGGGGAGGTGGAGGAGGTGCTGTTGTATAGTTAAAAAAATAGTTAAAAAATAGTTTGTTGTGAAAGAACAAAATAGATTAAGTAACTAAAAACTCAAGAACGCAGAGCGGAGCGAAGCTAAGCTCTGCGGTCTTGTTTCGTTACTACAGTATTATTGCCCGACATATTTATTATTATGTTATGTCGGACCGAATATAT
>NW_022596878.1:0-6103 GCF_009176505.1 Sitodiplosis mosellana | reverse complement strand
AGAAGGAAAGCCAACCAACCCGTAGCGAAGAGATTACACCGCACGTGAGATGAAAATACCGATGAAGGAACAAAGTGCTGATCAACTGAGAATTGAAGGAACAGCAACAAAGTGCTGATCAGCTGAGAATCGAACGCAATTAATTAAGAAAACAATATGATGTTTACCAAGTAAGAGATAATTTATGATTATTCGTTAGGTCGCCATGGCATTAGGGACCCAGTATTTGTTATTCGATATCGTGAATTAAACCAAAGGAATGGCATGAAAATGTGCAAATCGTAGTCACCCGTTTTTTCGTTGTTATTTGTTTTTTTTTTTGCATCGTCTCCAATGGGGAAAATGTAACGTTAATTAATATTGAATTTGTGCACATTTTTGTAACGTCAATTTTGTATGTGGATGTGTACATTCATTTCATAAAATGTGTGTACAACCTGTACACAATATCTCTATGTGAAAAATGTCCGAGTAATTTAAACACATATACGAAATGTACACGTAATATGTACATATTGTACACAAAATATAGAATAATGAAGCAAGTGTTCAGGTTTAGGCCTGAATTGGTTCAGGTTTGAAACATTAGATGTCTGCTGTAATACACTAATGTTACTCCATTAAAAAATGTTTTTATTTATATCATTTAACATCACAAAATTCTGGCTGAATATACAAGCGAGAAAAAACATAAGAACCGATTCTTATATATTGCAAAGTCTGATCATTTCACATAACATCAATACATAATAATAATTTTAGCTCAAAATTCTAGTATAGCACAGCATCATACGTTAAAAGAAAGTCTAAAGAGACAAAACAAAAAGCCAAAATAGAAGTTACTTTGATCCATAAGGTATCGAATGAGAAAAAAACGGTTCAATATAGCCTTAATTCACGTTAAACAGATTTTTTAGTCGAAAGGCTACTTGAAGCGTTAAGCATTATAATGACGACCCGGATGACAGCAAAAGTCGTCATTCTATTTATTTAAACAGAAAGAAACAAATAGAAGACAAGTTTTACGTCTGATTAAAGCTCTCCCATTAATGGCATTTAAAGTTTACTGTTTGTGTATTGAATAATTTGCGTTATGCTCCGGCGGATGACTACCGAAATAGCTTTGTCCATTCCATTGATAGTGATATTGATTAGCATGTGGTGCTTGCGTGTGTGGTATCGGTATATACGGTTGTTGAATATTTATATATTCAAAAGCATCCCGATATGGCTGTTGGACATGAGAGGGTGCAGTCAATGGCAAATGCTGTGGTGGAGCTGCTACAGTTGTTGGTTGCTGCTGACTGTTATCAATAACGCTGGAATTCGAACTATTATATTGAAACATTAGCACTTGTTTCAGAGCTCACTTTTTAAAAGTTTATGTATTTCAATATATACCTTTGAGATTCCACAGTACTTGAGGTTCCAAATTTTGTCGGGGCTCGTTTTAATATGGTGTACGTTAATTGTTTACAGATTTTCTGCGCCGTATATCTGTTGTCTGCTCTGACAACTGAGAAGGTTAGGAAATCTCTTATGTTGATATAACTGCTCAGAGCAACTTTTTTCTCGTTCCCCTTTCCTCTACCAGTCCAACTAATGCTTGGCAAGTAATGTGGACTAATTAAAGCGTGTATTAAACTTTCAAGTACTTTGGAACCGTCAGCATTTCCATTGTTTCCACCAATAGTGTTTGTAATCTTTATGAGCTTTGATTTGAACTCTTTGTCACTCTTCAAACTTTCCTCCAGTACATCCAAGTCCGCCTGTGATCGAGCGGGTAGTCCCAGTTGGCTCAATAACTCCGTATTAATACTATCTATTTCCTTTTTGGAAACCGGTATTGCCTCATTCCGAATATTATCGACTTCTACATACAACTTGATCAAATGATCTTCAATTGCATCAACTTTTTTGTAAATCAATTGAAGAAGGTCATGATGATTCAAATTGTGAATGGCAATTGTGGATTTTGGTTTTGTCGACGTCGAATTGGCTGTTTTTTCCACAGCTATTGAATCCGAGGAATCGTCAATAACCAAAATCTCATTTTCAGATTCTTCTTCGACAATATTTTCTGGTGAATTGCTTTCGTTTGATCCACCACCAGTTTCAGAATTCGCTGACAAGTTTGAAATTAAAGCGTTATAGTCGGTGCCTTCTCTCACCCCCAAGCGATTTGTCTTATTCCGCTTACGTTTTCCAAGAACTGTTTCAGATGATGTGGTCTAATTTTAAAAATTCCTTGGTTATAATATTGCTAAACTCAATTTGAAACGGAAATCAGCATTGTGTTTTCGGTTCGATTAAAACTTGCAATGAAAATTAAGCTTTTTATCATTGACCTTTATCAAAGATGTCTCGCAATTCAACATAAACAACATTTGAACGTTCTATTCTTCAAAGCAAATCGATTGAAAAAATATCGCAACGAATCTTTCAATTTGAATGGGTTTATCAGAATTGAACCAAATGTGACTTTTAGTTAAGAATTTATCGTCTTCTTTTGTACATGGTTGTGAATGCGATAGAAATAGTAATCGAAACGAAAACAGAACGACATTTTTCATATTCCATGTGAAGTCATACTTCTCTTGTTCTTTTTGAAGATGTGTCACGTGTTTTCTTCTCCGAACTCGATTTCGCTAGTCCATCTTCAGAAACTTCGTAATTTTTATCTTCACTATCACTTTCCGAGAGCGAAGTGATATTACCGTCATTTTCATTTGATGACGCCATTGTTATTATCTTCTAATTCAGTTTTCCTCTTTATATTTTATTACTATTCAAATTTATATTTATAACTCGAACAACAAACACAGCGATTCAATACGGTATGAAACTAGATTTGCAATGTCATTTTTCATCGATTGCTTCGACATAATCTAAGCCTGAACATAAACCTGAACCTGAACTATGTTCAGTGATTTGTTGCATTCACTTTATGCGCTATTGTGTATCGCTTCGCAATTTTCCAAGCGAATTATGATTCAATCATTTTTAATAAAACGCCCATGTTTTTTTCGGTTTTTTTCTAGTAATAGATTCGAAATTAGAAATTTATTCTTCAATTTTTTAACACATTCATTTCATGTGAATTCGGGATCATGATGGACGTCCGTTCGTAAGAAAAAGTTTCAGTTTGCCAGAAAGGAAGAAAGAGGTAATTTTGTTGTTCGTCGTTCATTTGCCTTTATATTTTTTTTTTCTGCGCAACAAAATATTGAATCGGCCACTGAAAATTTTATGTTACAACCATAAAAAAACTGCGCCACCAATGAATCGAGCTTCTCGCTTTCGAGAGGCTTCACGTCGTCAATGAAACGTTACAGTTTTTGTTGTTTCGGTGTTCTAAAACTCGATGACGGTGGCTAAATTGAAATAAAATAAATCCAATAGAATAAATTACACGCGTGAAAAAATATGAAAGAATATCTTACATCTTGTAGGTCCGAAAGTTGGCTTAGACTTGAACCCGGGCGCGAATTCGGACGTGAATCGTTACGGCTTTCCACGGAAAATTCCATTTCGCTGTTTATCGATTGTAATTCTTCGATATCGTCATCCATTTTTTCACCTTTGTCAGCAGCTTCGTTTTCTACGATGTTGTCCGAACCACACGTTGCACTACATGAGTATATATAATTTTAATTAACATATAAAATTAATTCCAAAATTATCCATTACCGATGCTTGTGCAAACGTGATTTTCCAGTGTTCATGACCATGCCCATGCAATTGTAGCATTTTGCCGCAAGCCTTCCGTTGACAGTAACTTTTTTATAACCATACCAATGCTCATGCATTGGCCGTCCACCTTTCGATAATGTTGAGGTTTCACCTTCATCACTTGCTAACATTAGTTTTTCAAAAGCATTCGACATTTTCACAAA
The DNA here is from genome assembly GCF_009176505.1 of Sitodiplosis mosellana. NCBI lineage: Eukaryota > Metazoa > Arthropoda > Insecta > Diptera > Cecidomyiidae > Sitodiplosis > Sitodiplosis mosellana. The sequence goes on along the minus strand of NW_022596878.1, from coordinate 2,207 downwards.
ATTTGAAATAAAAATATAAATGATAAAATTAATAATTCGACAGGAAAAAACACGTTATGTCAGTCTACAACAAACAATTTATGCTAAGGAATGAGTCATACCAATTCGATTTTACTTCTGATGTGTCAAGCCGCGAACAGTTAGTCGTTTACACATACACAAACATTTAGCGTAACAGATCTGAAACTTTTCGCTCTGTGAATATATCATACGAATACTAACACTTGCTTAAGCCGCTAGCGCTTGATTCATCCTTCTTCTCGTTTACTCTTGTTCTTTCATCACATTTTAGCCTGTCAAGTGTCCAAGCGTGTGTGCACTTATTTGCTTTCTCTTGTTTCTTTCATTACGTTTCTCCTCCCGCATTTTGAGTGTATGCATAAGCTATAACGCTGGAGAATGCGTATGTATTATGCAGAGAATTTCATTTAATCGGTCGTACTGTGTATTTTTGAATGTTTAGGAGTTTTCGACATGAACGAGGTTTTCGACCGTCGAAAACGTCGAATACGGTTTTCGACGTCATTTACTTACCAATCGCAAAAAATCGTATCACATGCCATCCCTGATATCGACCGTCCCTTTCTGAGCCGTTCCAAAAATATAAACTTCTGTGCGTTTTCCTTTGACAATAATTACTTGTGCTGGCCAAGCGCAGTAAGTTCGCATTTATTTATCTTATAATACGATTCGCTAGGGTCTGCGCATGCGCTTGATGGAATGGAAAAGATCGATATTGAACCTGATGATTGCTTGGCTTTGAATGCTTTAAAATCAGACATTGTCATCAGTGTAGCTCTTTCGAATAAATCTCTCTTGATATTCGGTTCCATTGCGATTGCGCGTTCGCCTGACGCAAATTGCTTCGATATCTCTGCAGTCATATGTTTCAAACAAACCAAAAATTGGTTCATCGGAAGTCGCCTTCGTAGTGTTATCTTTCTTTTGATGACTGCATTCACAGTAAACACGATGGTTCTAACTTTTAGAACCGCAATATGAAATTTGGCACTAAAATCCATTTGAGTACCATTTGTAATAGAAAAAGTTCAAAATGTACTAAATCAAAAATCAAAGCTTCATATATTTATTATAGAACTTTTGAACTTTTTCTAGAGCAAATGGTACTAAAACAAAGCTAAGTGTCAAATCTCAACATTGCTAGAATCATTGTGTTAACTGTGTTGTGGCTTTCTTGCCCATTATTCGTTGATGCTGTGTAATCAGCGGCTCCTATCAAAAACCAAAATGGAATAATTTGAAATTTGATGTACAAAAAATGTAAATAAAACAAAAAAAAGAGCTAACGCTAACAAAATAAATACAATACAATACCTTCAAACCAATTACAGTGAACGCCTAGCCATTCCTTTCGAAAATATGCAACGAAGTCTGCTTCGATGGGTTCCCATTTCTTGCAAAATAATCTTGTCATCATATCGAATGAAGCACGATTTGGTGCTAGTTGTATCTTGCGAATGTCATCTAATATCAAATCTTTGTTATTTTTCGACGTAAATGGACGTTTTCGGCAATTGCGAATCACATAACACATAACGTCGAGTTGCGCAGACGCATAACTTTCGTAAAACGCATTGCGTATTGCATCTGCTCCATCAGCAATCAACTTTTCGGGCTCGAAACTTCGCTTGAAATGTGTTTCGATTACCGCTTGCGTACTTTTGAATATAAATTCGTAATCGTGTTGTTTTTCGTGTGAGCAACACGCATACACGAATGGATGGAATCGTTTGTTGTGTTTTTTGAAAATTTTATTACGTCCTTTGACAATTTTATTACATTTTTTGTAGTTTTTATCACGTTTTTTGTAAATTTTATCATGATAATTTGTTAATATTTATTCCAATTTTCGTATGTTTTTATGCTATGTTTTGTAAGTTTTTATTACGATTTTAGGAATTTTTATGATGTTTTTCGTAGATTTTATGACGTTTGTTGTAAATTTTATGATGAAATTCTATTTATATTTTTATTTTTAAAAAAACGTCATAAAATATACGAAAATGGTAATAATTTTTACAAAAATCGTAATAAAAACACAAAAAATCGTAATAAAAACACCAAAAAGCGTCATAAATTTTATTGAAATTTTTCCAAACATCGTCATAAAAACGTAAAAATTTCGTCATAAAATTCCCAAAAATATACATAAAATTGATACAAAAAATGGTATAAAATTTACAAAA
>NW_022596877.1:0-1440 GCF_009176505.1 Sitodiplosis mosellana | reverse complement strand
TAGCCTTCAATTCACGATCACTCTCCGGAATTGCGGACAGCACATTTACGTTGTTTGAAGACCATTTTCGTAAATTGAATCCGGCTATGCTGAATACCTTGCGCAAGTCGCTATACAATTGTATTGCTTCTGCCTCAGTAAAAGCACCTTTTACCACATCGTCAACCCACATGTTTTTTCTTATGGTATTTGATACTTCTGGATATTCATTTTCGCAATCGATTGCAAGTTGTCTTGTAGTGCGATGTGATAAAAACGGAGCGAGACTGGTGCCGTATGTGACCGTGATAAGTCTAAATTCAGAAAGCGGTAGTTCAGGGGAATCACGCCAAATGATTTTTTGCAAGTCTCTTTGGCTTTCGTCGATTAAAATTTGGCGGTACATTTTCTCAATGTCAGCCGTAAATGCATATTTGTAAATGCGAAAATTGATTAGAATGCTTAACATGTCCTTTTGTTCTATGGCACCCAATGCAAGTTCACCATTGAGAGATTTTCCGTTGTCAGTTTTTTGAGAGCCATTGAACACTACCCGAAGTTTCGTAGTTGTGCTATCTCGTATTACACAATGATGTGGTAAATAATACGATGTGATATTTGGATTGTAAACCGATCTTTCCATATGACCTAGGTCAATGTACTCGTGAATGAATTTTTTATATTCTTCTGCCAATTTAGGATTTTTTTTGAATCGATTTTCAAGCTGCAAAAATGTTGCAATGGCGCATTTTCGCGAGTTTCCTAAATCTGGTGCATTTTTTCCATTTTTGAATGGCATTTTGACACAATATCTTCCATTTTCCAAACGAATAGTGTTTTCTTGAAAGTGGTTTTCACACATTTGTTCTTCTTCAGTGAGAGCGCACTCGTCATCGTCGATTTTTATATCGTCATGCTTGAAAAATTCAGATATGCGTTGTTCGACGTCGACAACTGAAATGAGCGTTGTTACTTGTGCTCCCACGGCTGAATCAAAATTGGTTGGTCCCGAAATGATCCAACCCAATTCAGAGTTTTGGGCGATCGGTTCGTCTGTAGAACCTTTTATGAGACCCGGTTTTATGATTTGTGCGTATTCAGCTGCGCCGAGAAGAATGTCTATCGGACCAGCTTCAATGTATGAAGGATCAGCGAAATGAAGATTGTTCAAATGTGAGAATGATTTGTTAAAAACATTTTCATTTCGTGATAAATTTACCAAACTTTTTAATACAATTGCAGTTGTATTCAAAACAAAATTTGAAGTGAATCGAGGCGAAATGTGCAAGTCAACAATGTAATTGCACACCTGATTTTCTTTTGTTATTCCACTTACACAAGTTTTTTGTTTTATTCTTTTTAGTTTGAGCAATTGCATTGCTGATTCGGTGATGAACGCGCTCTGCGATCCTTGATCGATCAGAGCACGAAGTGCATATTTTTCGTTATTTTTACCTTTCA
>NW_022596876.1:0-4385 GCF_009176505.1 Sitodiplosis mosellana | reverse complement strand
CATCCATCCATCCATTCAAAAAGAGTCCACAGTTGGATGGATGGACAGGGTGTTCAGGTTTGGGGAGTCAAATAAGAATATATGATTTCTACGTAGATTTCGGCCCAAAAAATCAGAATCAAACAATAAATCGTCCTTCATTGCTAATAAATTTGGAATTTCACCGAAATATAGCCGTTTTTATGTGTTAGTACTAATTGACTCTTTGTAGCTCAAATTGTCTAATGTTCTAAAAATTGGCAATGTGAACCGATCCTTATGTCATTTGACATTCACTTCAGCGGTTTTCGGAATGTCACAATCGACGCATCATTCAAACCGAGAGCGCATCTAGTGTTGAAGCACAAGTGAACACCAAGTGAACAAATAACTCGTACATTTTATAACAATTTAAACTGGAGTGAGCAGTGTAACTTTAATTTATCTACAATTTTGCTGGTATTTCGTATTATTTTCGATTTGATCCGGAGTTCACATTGAATTCAAGTCGCCAAAGTGTAAGTAAACTTGATCATTTCAATCTCTTCTTCTCGTTGTGGAATTCATTTTAAAAACGTAATATAAGCCATTTATAACGTGAAATATATTGAACATATCAACAGTAATATTAGATTCCATGTACAAAAGTAATGAATTTCACAATAATTCTGCAGTACATAATTTTGTTAAGTGTGATGGTGAAATTCATTTTAAGCAATGAATTGGTTCCATTGTTCGGAGAAGAGAAACAGTTAATCGCTCACTGTTCGAGCTAAAATTGAATCACTGCCATTGTTGTCAAACCGAAGCCTTTTGTCATTTTTGTGTGTCTCATTCTGTTGTCGTTCAAACAAATTGAACTTTGAATTCGTTTTCAAACTAAATCGAATGTGTGTTTTTTTTTCTTTCAGTAGGAAAATGGCGAATCGTTTGAAGCCATCCATTCCAGCGAAGGGAGAAACGAAGGACGAAGAAATTACGACGATCAAATGTGCGCTAAAGACAATCATTCGCCCACAATACCAGCAAGCATTGATGAGCAAAATGACGGATCTGAGTTTGCAAGCCACTTCCATTTGTGTTTTGGGCCTATTGCTGTTCTTGTTTGAGGTGCAAAAGGCGTTCGAATATAGGCGTCGAGAACAATAATTTCGCATTGTTTGGTGGAAGTGGAGAAGATAAGATCAAACTCTGCTTTGAACAAGTGCTATGGCATAACAATAAGCCACCAAAACCGAAGCCAATAAATAATAAGCCACCATAACATGGAATCTGCGCTTACTCGACTGCCAAATACAATCGACTCGCCTTGGACAAACACATCAAAAGCAGTAGTGTTGTCGACAAATGGGTGAATAAGGTTACCGATAAGAAACCGACTCTGTTCTTGTTTGGTGCTGATGGCGAAATACCACCTGATAGCCCAATAAGTATCAAGAAGCACGTGCCCAGGGGTTCGTTTGACTTTGAGGTCAATAAAGAAGCGCCGAAATTGTTTCATGCAATTGGTGGACGAATGGGGAACATCTCAAACAGACGCAAGATGTATGCATCGATTCGAAAACCAGAACAAAGCGGCCAGATTCAAGAAATGCCGATGCGTACCCGACGCCAAAACATTGCTGCCAACGAAAATTGTGTCAAAGTTGGGCAAAACGGATCTATCGATTTACCGACAGTTACAACGCGCCATGAACGAAAAAGCATCGGAAGAAGACGAGTGTTTATTCCCAAAAGTAAAATGTTACTACAAAAACTGGCAATTAAACCTCGAATGCTCTGTGATTTGGCATCGTGACGTCGTGGCTGCTAAGAACATTCTACTGAAAGGTAAGGCTAATTGACGCACAATTTCGATTGAATGATTTTTTAAGAAGGTTCATTTGTTTAATTGTTCAGGACTATGGACATTACTGGGACTTCCGACACCGGAGGCGATCAAAAGGTATTGGCGCGAAGCTGTTGAAGCAGCCGCTGCTGCTGTTGCCGCTGAAGCATCCGCTGCTGCTGTCGCCATCGTGCATAATGATGTAGAAATGTTCGAGTACGACCAGCAGCCAGCTGATCATGCTGTCTAATCAGCACAACGCAAACAAAAACAAACAAATGTAACATTAGTTATTAAAGGCTATCCCGATCATGTGGGATAGTTGCGTAGCAGCAACTTGACTCCCCATCTGGTTGATGTTAACTGCGCAGAAGTACTCTAGTGGGTCGTTTAGGTAAGCATTATTCGATTTTGCAAAGAGTTTTTTTCTTCTGGAAGTGTTGTATAACGCTCTATTAATGCTACCAGTTGACATAAAATTGGCTTCTCTTTAAATTTATGCTATTCATTCTTTTTTTCAGATTAGCTGAACACCTTAACGTACATACATCATTTCTCTTTTCTTCTCTTTAAGAAAATTAATTCAAATAATACTGAATAGAAGTACTAATCTAACTAATAGCGTTGTACTCCAACTTTTCTAACTCTTTTCGTAGACTTGGAAATATCTCCATCACATTGAGTTGCATGATATTTTCCGCTTGCTTTTCGATCTGGCCCCATGGCTTAAGGTCGCATTGCTACACTGAGCGAAATGAGGTTGTCAGAATCACCAACATGAAGTTGTAAACGAGCGAATTCCAACCAGGGTTGGACATTTCGCAAAATTTTCCCCACATATCACCTTATAACTGAGTGCAGAAAGTTTTGCAAAATGTCCAACCCTTGTTGGAATGGGTTCTGGGATTAAATTCCCAAAAAAAAAATTCCCAATCAACAAAATTCCCAAAACAAAATTCCCAAAAAAAAAAATCCCAAAGACAAAATTCCCAAAAAAAAAACCAAAGACAAAATTCCCGAAACAAAATTCCCAATCCAAAATTCCCAAAACAAAATTCCCAAAAAAAATTCCCGATCCAAAATTCCCAAAAAAAAAAATCCCAAAGACGAAATTCCCAAAACGAAATTCCCAAAAAAAAAACTCCCAAAGTACGAAATTCTCAAAGCCAACAAAAATAATAGCGAGTGAATGAGTTGTACAACCACAGCTAGCATAGTGCATAAGCGTAAACGCACACATCATTTTTCATTGTTTTCAAATTCTGCACGAAAAAATCTAAAATGTAAGGAGTGTGAGAGACGGCACAACACTTTACTACACATATCCAAAGCAGAGTCAACAGATTCAAAACCAAAACCATCAGTTTCCGGAAATAATTCAAAAGGAAAACCACCGCAGAAGAAATCGTTTGTATGCGTAGCCGACGAATCCGATGAAGAAACTGTATCATGCATCGCATCAAAACAACAGAAAGGATCCAAGGTATTATTGGCTACAGCACAAATTCGATTGAAGACAGCAAATGGATGGTCAGAAGAAATATGCGCCCTGATTGATCAAGGCTCGATGGCCACATTTTTAACAGAAAAGATCGTGAAGGATTTAAATTTGAATCGAATGAAAAACGATATTTCGGTGTCCGGAATCGGAGGAATAAGGACAGAAAAATCATTGGGAAGTGTTGACATTGAATTTACAGCTCGATACCCGACAAGCTTCGTGGGAAGAACCAGAGCAATTATCTTAGGTAAGTTAACGTCGTTAGCACCGATTGCACAGGCTAAAGCAAAAATTGAACAGTGTCATGAATTTGGCGAACTAGTTTTAGCCGATCCTGATTTGAACAAGGTATTCAAAATTGACGCAATTTTGGGAGCTGATGTCTTTGCAGCAATTCTACTTCAAGGAGTAATTAAGGCAGAATCAATGGAGCTGGTCGCTCAAGAAACACAACTAGGATGGATTCTTTCAGGCGTCATCGAGAGAGCATCGAACGCGGATTCAACCACGGTAAGTCTCATCACCACAATCGAAGAATTAAATGAAAACATGAAAAAATTCTGGGAAAGTGCGGAAATAGGTGAGCAAAGCATGCTTTCTGAGGAAGAAACATATTGTTTATCACACTACGAAGAAAATACGGTAAGAAACGAAGAAAGAAGATTCATTGTGACTCTCTCATAGCCTTTATGAGAGAATATATCGAAATGGGTCATATGGTTGAATGCGAAGATGTAGACATAGAAAATGGCTATTATTTTCCACACCATGCACACAGATACCAAAAATTTCCAATAGATGGCTAATTTTTGGACAATATAACAATCCATCCATATTTTGGGACAACTTTACGAAAGTTGTCCCATTTGTTTACCAATTTGAAACCAAGTGTCAAATGAACATATAAATGAGCTGTCAACGCATAACAACGGCTCGGTGACTGCGATCAATTCAAGTGATTTATTTATATTTGTCGAATGTGTTTTGTGTGTGTCTAAAATGGAATCTGATTCCACAAATTCTGTGGCCAATGACAAAGAAAAAGAAATGGAATTGGATAAAACATACATAGTGAGA
>NW_022596875.1:0-8015 GCF_009176505.1 Sitodiplosis mosellana | reverse complement strand
CCACCTCTGGCGAAGAAACGCTGTATGGTGCAGAATAATAATAATAATAATGAAAGAGCCTTTTTGAAACAGTTTCAACGTTGGAAAACCTTTGATATCAAATTTCTGTGCTACATTTTCATGAACAGTAGCATCAACAGCACCAAGCATACCGATTTTATCTTTTGAAACTCGTTGAGCGACTTCTGAAAATTGTGTTTTTATTTTCGTACAATGACCGCACCATGGAGCATAGAACATGACCAAAAAGTTATCGATTTTCTCAACGGTTTCATGAAAATTGCTGTCAGTCAATGTTATTATACTATCTGAGCCAGGATATTTTCCAAATTCTTCAGCTTTAGGTTTCTCAGGTGGAGCATCGGGATCGGATAAGAACTTCGTAAAGTCGTCAGCCGTTCTGCCTCCATTATATTCTCGAACAGTTTTCAAGTAACTGAAGTATTTGATTGTGGGAAATCCTTTGACTGAATATGCCGAACAGATCGAATTGTGCTTGGTGCAGTCAACAGCAGCTACTCCAATGCGTGGATCATCCTTGAGCGAATCGGCTGCTTTGTCAAATTCTGGTTTTGCACGTTTGCAATGTCCACACCAAGGCGCATAAAACATAACCAGAGCATGTTTCTTCTTTTTCAAATAAACTTTAAAGTTATTCTCATCTAAATGCACCACATTGGTCTCTTCTTCTTCCCATTGCTTCTCCGGTGGAGGAGGTGGTGGTGGTTCGGCGGGGTTTTTCATAAATTCGACTATTTTATCGGCATCTCGAACATTTACATCAAATTTAAATTCTCCGTTTGAAAAATATTTCACGGTGGGATAACCTTTCACATTGAATTTACTGCCGATGCCCTGTTCTTTTGTTGCATCAACGGCTGCTATAATACCCGGCAACTTTTTTTCTTTCATCAATACGGCCGCTTTCTCATACTCGGGTTTCATCCGTTTGCAATGTCCACACCACGGAGCGTAGAACATCACCAAAGCCGATTTTTCATCAACGAGCACTGAATCAAAGTTACTGGACAACAAGTGAACGATCTCCGAATTTGGATCTGAAGCCCATTCTGCTTCTTTGGGTTTTGTTGCAGGAGGTGCATTCGGATTTTTCATGAATGAAACTATCCCGTCTTTGTTGTTTTCGCCCTCATAAACCAATTTTTGTGCCCCATTTTCAAAATAGATTGTTGTGGGAAAGCCTGTAATATTGAACATGCGACGCACTTTTGAGTTTTCCGGTCTATTTACATCCATAGCAGCCAATACATAGTCAGGCTTTAGCTCTGTAGCAGCAGCAGAATAATCTGGTTTCAACTTTTTGCAAAAGCCACACCAAGGTGCATAGAACATAATCAGAAGTGGTCGAACCTCTTTTTTCAATATTTTAACTAGCATATCCGAGTCGTTTAGATGTAGAACATCGGCCCCAGTCGATTTATCTTCTTCCCAGGGCAAATCACCCGTTGGATCACGCAGAAAATTAGTGAAACTCGAAACAGTTGTTTGACGATCATAGTCTTTGTGGAATTCTCCATCCTTAAAATGTTTCAGCATCACTGAATTGGGAGCGACTTTAATTTTTTTGCACAGCTTTTTTGTTTCGGCACTCAAAGAGCAATCGATATGTACTGCCGTTGCTTCTCCCTTCACTGTTTGAGCTGCTTCATCTAGAGCCTTGACAGCGTTTTGAGCTTCTTTGGTGGGATTAGAGGTGAAAAGGACCAACACATTGTTCTTGGTTCGAAACAATTTTTTCAATTCTTTATAATCACTAATATTGTCAATCAGAACACTTTTGTGTTTCACTTTTGATTGAGCTAATACCAGGTGAACCAGAAATAAACCAAATAATATTTTCATTTTCAATCTAAATAAATACTTTAACAACTAGTTAATTTCAAGAAGTGAATCTAATAAGAATTTTTGTTCGAAAACGAAATCATTTGTTCTACGGCTTTGTCGGCTTTTTGAAGATCAGCAAACTAACTACTAACAAGCTTTGACAACAATTCTCTTGATACTCATAACCTCCACCAATCCGAAATGGCAAGTTTATTCAACTTTCTGAACGATTCTATTTTCGGCAAAGAAATACCAACAGAACACAAATGTCATGAGTCACAACGCAATGGTCAAAGACTACACGGATTAAAGTTGAATTGTCATCGATGCAAAAACGATTTTTATTTGAATGTCCGAGAATGAAAACGCAACTTCTATTCACAACACATATAAGTGAAACAAAAATAAAAAAATTTATTGAAATGAAACAACACAATCGAATTTTTTCAAAGTGTAACAACAAAAAAGATTTTTTTAAAGTGTAACATCGGTATGTTGTTACACTTACTACGTGAAACAACACAATCGAATTTTTTCAAAGTGTAACAACAAAAAAGATTTTTTTAAAGTGTAACATCGGTATGTTGTTACACTTACTACATACCGATGTTACACTTTAAAAAAATCTTTTTTGTTGTTACACTTTGAAAAAATTCGATTGTGTTGTTTCATTTCAATAAATTTTTTATTTTCGTTTCACTTATATGTTGTGAATAGAAGTTGCGTTTTCATTCTCGGACATTCATTTCGATTGCATGGCCTCTCGACCAGAAGCAAAGTCGATGCCAGTAGTCATAAAAGTCAGTCAGCGAGTTATGTTTTTGACAAAATGGATAAAATCATTTTTTTCCCGACATTTTGCTCAAAAGCAAACTAATTTGGACTAATTTTTTGTACAATTTGTGAATGAAAGAACCATCTCCATTTAAGAAATTATTCTACACAATTTTTTTACACACCGTCTCCACTCGCATTTAGTTTCCATTACGATGGAGCTCTTATTCAAAATATTTGACCGTTTTTGGCTGTATTATTTTCGAATGAGGATGGGGAAGATTCTTTGATGAAATTTTAGTTTCAATTTCGCAAAAGACACCTCTTGCTATCACCAAAAATGGACGAGTACGGAACACATCTATAATTTTTTGTCCAAAATTGGTTGAATGATTCGAGAGCTGATTCGTGAAAATGAGTTAATTTTTATGGGGATAATAAATTCACATTGATCCCCTGGTAAATTGTCATAGAGAAACGAGTCCGTGAAAACAAATTTGTGAGTTTGGTCCGTCGGTCCGTTAAACACATCGACGCAATTACATCGAAGGCGACAGCTGCCCTTGGATTCATTAGGAGATCTTGCTACGACATCACCGATGTTCAAACGCTCAAAACATTGTATTACGCATTGGTTCAGTCTCATCTTGAGTACTGCAACGTTGTATGGCTGCCAACTCATGCCATACATATCGACAAAATCGAGAGTGTTTTGAGAAAGTTCACACAGTTCGCCTGAAGAGAGTATCGTACAGCAGCCAACGGATACAACATCACCGAATATAACAAGCGACTGGAAGCTCTGAGCATGACTTCGTTGGAACGTAGGAGAGTGAACGGTTCAATTGTGTTCATGTATGACATCGTTAATGGGAACGCAAATTTTCCCAATGTACGGAACGACATAGCAATAGGAGAGAGCATACGCGAACTACGGCACACTGACTACTTCAAAATCAAAGACAGGCTCATGGACAAGCAAACCAGAGCTCAAGTGCCACAAATGTGCAAATATGCAAATAAAGTGGCTGATCCATTCAAAAATTCAACCACCCGTGCTAGCTTCATCACATCGGTGCGCAATGAGTAAAGTCGAAAATTTAATATAAAATACTGAAAAATTTGCATACAAATATTGTAACATTACTGTGATTTTTTACATATTTCTTTTATTATAGCTACATTGACTGTGATATAGCCATCCTTTGAGTTGGTGATTTTTCTGACCTATTATTTGTATGTAAGGGAAACTTGTTTAGTTTAGTCAATGTTCAGGCCAAAATCACTTCAACCATATACTGTATACCCTATATTGTATAAACACAAAAGATCAGGTTTTTCATGACTCTTGGAGTCATTTTCCTGCAAAACTGATTATTCAGCCAGCTTTTGGCGGTGTAAATAAATAAATAAATAAATTCTCAATATTAAATTTTCATGACTTGATTTCGATGCTGCACGTACACACTCGTCGAGTGCTAATGGAAATATGAGGTTTGACTTAGAGAAAACGATGACAATTATTCGCATGTCTCAAACTATTCATTTGTGGCGAAATTTGGCGGTGTTCCGAATTTCCCCACGTTCCGAATTACCCCTACTTAATATTGTCATAAAATAGCTTGGCATGAAATGAAAATGCATTTTTGGTCTACAGATTTACCGGCATTACAATTGTAACGGAATATTTTCAACAAATATATACAAATAAATATATCCATATACAACTTTGAATATATGGATTGTGTTTCATTTTTTGTCACGAATCAAATGATAACTCTAGTTTTTACTTCTAATGGTTTGTTTTTTTTTTTAATTTTAAAAAATTCTCCAAAGTAATGTTAAAAAGTAATGTGTTACAGTAACATGTTACTTTAAATTAAATTTAGTAAAATTTTCAAAACCGCTCATCGCAAAAGCAAACTGAAACTATCAATCGATTTTGCATCAAAAACTGAGAAACATTGAACTATAATATCATGAAATATATAACAATTGCTGTTATTATGGCCCGAACAATTTTTTGCAAAAGTAATGCCGGTAAATCTATATTTTGGTCGGTGCATGTTTTCAAAATCAACCACCTCTAACAATCAAATTTTATTTTTTCTAGGTTTATTTGGAAGCGTACCTCTTTTGTTCTCGGTCATAGCATTATGGAAATATTTTGGAACATTCAGAAAAATACTGAACCGGGAGAATATCGAATATGTCATTCTGGTGGTGCCCGCCACATTTTGGGTGATGTTATTCAATACATTGGAAGATCCCGAACATTTTCCGTCACAAGTGGCTAGTCATACTGAAGGTTGACTTCAAAAAATATTCGAGAAAGAATTTTTTTCATGAAATAAAGATAAATGCTTAAATTTCTGCTAAACAAGGTTTTTTACTTATTACTTTTCTGTAAAATAATGTTATATCCGTTCCAAGTGGTTCGGATTTAATTTTAAATCCGGCTTTAATTCTTAAAACTGGGGTTCGAACAAAAATGCTAGCTGAACAAGAAACTTTAGAGAAAAAAAATAAGAAAAACGGCATCCAAAAATTATAGGCATGGTCTGGTGTCTGAACCCAGATTTTTCGTTAAATCCGCGGATTTAATTTTATAATCAGATTCAAAAAAATTTTTCGTTATTTCACGTTTTTTGTCGAAAATATGGGGCGGATGAAATGAATTAGGACGAATAATTAAGATTTGGACCAAATGCCGAAGTGAATTTATTTTTGGATTTTTTCTGAAAAAAAATCGATTTTTTGGAGAGAAAAAAATATTTTTTTCATTTTTTTGACATATTCCAAAGGGTGAACATAATGCATACCGGGCAACGCAGTTAACTTCACGTTGATTGCAACTGAAACCCATTGACGTATGCTTGTGATTGAAAAACCAACAAACTAATGTTAACCAAATGAAAAATTGGAAACAATATATCCTGAAAGAGTACCTTTTCTACTTATATTTAGCCAAATTTAAAAAAAAATCGTAGCTTTTGTTTCGCTACAACAGTGTTCTAAAATCCCGACGGTATTCATCCTTTGATTTTGAAGGAGTGTGTTCCGACGCTTGCTAGCCCGTTGACTAAGATCTTCAATGAGTCGCTTTCATCTGGCATTTTTCCCGACGAGTGGAAACGATCGAGTGTATCAGCCATATTCAAAAAGGGCGCCAGATCGGACATTGAAAACTACAGGTGCATAGCAAAATTACCAACGATCGCTGAATTCTTCGAGCACCTCGTCAACGTAGAATTGCTTGAAACTGTTCGTGATCGCATCTCGCCTAACCAACATGGCATTATGAAAGGACGATCTACAGCCAGACGTGTGCAAGGTCAAAAATTCTAGGGGGATAAAATGATTTTGCCAGGGGGGGGTCTGCAAATTTATAAATGGGTGTGAAAAAAAATAGAAAAAATGAAGACCTAAAAAAAGGTCCTCACTTTTGGAAATCGATTCTATCTAGTGTCAAATTTTCCAAATCGCTGGGGGGTCCACATTTTGGAATCCTAGAGGGGGGTAAAACCGGAATACCCCCCCTGCACACGTGTGTCTACAGCATCAAACCTTACCGAGTTTGTGTACTACGCCCAGAGTGGCTTGAACATTGGAGCTCAAGTTGATATCCTGTACACGGACTTTACGAAAGCCTTCGATCGAGTTGATCACTGCATTTTGATCCAGAAGTTGGAAACATTCAATCTACCTCAAAACTTGCTGGCATGGCTTAAGTCGTACCTGGAAAATCGTACCCAATTTGTCAAACATGGAGCAAGTGAGTCGGTCGACTTTACAGCGTCGTCGGGTGTCCCACAGGGGAGCCACCTCGGTCCAACACTGTTCCTGCTGTTCATCAACGACATCGTGGATCAAATGCCCCCAGACATCATGATATTATTGTTTGCTGACGATATCAAAATTATCAAATCTCAGCTAGATTCGGAGATATTGCAACAAGCCATCGACAAACTTAAACATTGGTGTGACGTGAATCGGCTGCACCTTAACCTCAAAAAATGTGCAGTACTATCTATCTTCAAGAAACGTGAGCATTTGGATAAAAGCTACACCTATGGCGACCACACCTTCGACAAAGTGACTGAACATAAGGACTTGGGTGTTCTAATTGACAGAAAACTATCTTTTGCCAAACACATCGACATGGTCACTTCGAAGGCAACGGCTGCACTTGGCTTTGTCAAACGCTTCTGCCATGATATCACCGACGTTACCACACTAAAGTCGCTGTATTTTGCATCGGTTCAATCTCACCTCAACTACTGCGCTATGGTATGGCTTCCATTCCACAAAATCCACAGCGACAAAATTGAATCCGTGCAACGACAATTCACTATGTAAGCTCGTCGTGAATACCCATCCGTGCATGACCAATACTCAATCACACCGTATGAGCAGCGATTGTCAGACTTGGACATGATTAGTCTTCGCCGTCGACGTGTCAACGCGTCATTGACATTTTTCTACGACATCATCAACGGTTACGCTAACTGTCCAACAGTTAGTGACCAAGTCGCATTCCATCATGGCCGTTCGTTGAGACACAGTGAGCAATTCAAGGTCAATGACAAGCACATGAAGTTGGTGCGCGAGGCTCCAATTCCTCAAATGTGCAAAATGGCGAACATGGTGCCACAATTGTTCACAACAGCTACCTCGAAGACGAATTTTGCATCATCGGTTCGCAAAATGACGGACACCACTTTTGGATCGCTTTGCAAACTCAAATGACTACCTGGCCGCCTCGTCAATTTTTCATTCAGGTAACCTCATTTTTTTGTATATGTTCTCTACGAGAACACGTGGATACTACCCACACTAATTATGGAATTACGATTTTCATGTTGCCGTTAAACCCGACCGATGGCACAACTACACTTTTGTCAAACATGAGGGATTTTGTTCATATTTTAATATGATATTTATTTTGATTAGTAATGCATAAATCAAAATGAATTTAAGGCGGCAAGACTATTTTTAGGTGATTTTTTTCAAATTTTCGTTTTGGTGGAATCAATGCTATTTTTTCTATTAGCCATCATTCAATAATTGTTTGTTCACGCTCATGCGATAGAACCACCGCACACAGAAACGCTTCGTGTTAGGAATTGCGTCGTAATTAATCAGCTGTTCCTATTCTGTGTGTTGTATGCACTCTGTGGTTTACTTCGAATACAAAACATGAATGCACATGTATACCGCTACTGCGGGCAGATGAAATATGATAGAAGAAGACAAAATATTTGGTTGGCGATTTCGTCGCATAATGGTGATTGCTGTTCAAACGCTTCCGTGTTTGAAAACACTTCAAACTCACTTTGATCTCATTTGTGTAGGATAAAATAAAAGACTTGTGAATTGTACAGTAAACTATATGT
>NW_022596874.1:0-1197 GCF_009176505.1 Sitodiplosis mosellana | reverse complement strand
GGTCGCACCCCAGCACAAAATGTTGGGGGGGCCAGCGTAATGCACCTTCTTTCTTTTTCCTCTTTGCTTGACCTTCCCTTTTGTCTTCGTCTTCTTTTATTACACAGCATGCGTGCTGCGTGCATGCTGTTACTATTGTTGGAATAATAAAACGCGAAAAACGCGAGGTAATTAGCGTTTTCGCGTTTTTCGCGTTTTTGAATGCCCTTTTTTATACTACTGACCAAAATGTCGTCAGAGGTCTATTTCACGTGTTTTCCGAACAAAAATGTCATTTTCAGTGAAAATAGAGCAAGTTGAAAAATTCACTTCAATCCGACCTATTTTTCGACCATGAAATGCCCTCAGATCGCATTGTGACCACTTTTAATCGATTGCTCGTCAAAAATTGAGCGGATATGGTCTTTCGTGAGCCTTTATCAGCCAGTAGATGCGTATTTTTGGCAGCAATTTCATCGTTCATTGATGAATTGCCTATGCCCAGAACTTCGAAATACGAATTTTCCCGGATATGTGGCATATGCCATTTTGTTGGTATGGTGGCCGGCTACAAACGCTCAGTTTTTAGTAAAACACTGTCGGGCTGATTTTTGAGAAATCGCGTTTGGTGTGAAATTTAAGGGGGTCGATTTTTCATAAAAAATCTTTTATATCACATAAACATTGGCATGTGTGTATGGAACTTTTTGAAGGTATTCTCAAATGATACGGAGCTGACTTTGCCCGATGGGCGTCTGAGTTGATCTAGTGTGCGAAATAAATACTTGAAAAAATCGTATACATGCAGACTAGCGAAGCCATAGCCAGCTCTCCTGTAATGCAAATGTCAATCTGAGGACGGATTTCAACGTGCCCCGACACTAGCTACAACTAAGGCATATGCGCATCAGAAACCGAAGAAGGTACGGACAGACGAACGGACGGACGGACGGACGCACATCCAAATCAATACCAGAGGTCGCAAGCGGGCCAAAAAATCGGCCCGACGCCCGCCCGAACTGCTCCAGATCGTGCCCGAAGACCGCTCGACGCCCGCCCGAAATTGAAAATTTGGTCCGACTCCCGAAAATGCCCGAGCTCGGGTGCTCGGGCAATACGGAAGTTTCGGGATTCGGACGCCCGCCGGGCGTCGGATAATTCCGGGTCGGACGGGCTCGGGAATTTCGGGACATATAAACCATTCAAGATAATTTCGCC
>NW_022596873.1:0-3923 GCF_009176505.1 Sitodiplosis mosellana | reverse complement strand
ATACGTAGAATAGTCGCAATGCGATATTCCGCAAATTTCTCGTCGGGGTTATGTTATAGATTCTGCACAGCGGAAAGAGAGCAATGCGAATCAAAGCTTTGGATTCGAAAAAATGTTATTTTTTCGTTTCTAGAAGACAATTTTCATTTAAAGGGGTTCCTTGAGTTATTTTGAAGAGAGATCTATCGATTGACGATGACGGTATGGTCCTCCAACAATTTCAATTCGAAAGTGACTGTGGCAACACTACACCGCATTTCGAAGATTGACACTTGACTCTATAGTGTCAGACAGTATGTGTGAGTGTGTGCGCTGTTTGTTCATCGCTATTTCATCATCACATCAGCACAAACGTAGAGCATCGACACCACGTCAAACTAAATCAAACTAAATATTTTCTTTTATTCGCGTCGCCATTTTTGCTCTGCATCAACAGAGTCATTCCAACACGCCATTTGCGCTAATTGTAGTTTATTTACCAAGTTTGGATTTTCCATCATTTTATTTTTGTGCTAACAAAAATAAAAGCAAATTAAATTGTGTGCAGAAAAGGAAAGGTGAGTTTTAATGCGAAAGTGTAATTTCCAAAGTGCTTATTCTATATTTGGTTTCTATGAACATTCTGATTTCCAATTGACAGCACCGAAATTGCGTCGCAATGAATAGTCACGGTAGAGAGCCGCCTGAAAAACACGAATCGAATGCCATTGCAATACAGAATAAATCGATTTCGTATGGAATGGAAATCAAACATGAGCCGACCGTCAAACAAGAGATTGAAGTCTCCAGCGAAATATTAATGGTATCACGATCAATACACACAGCTATTGGATCGCTTGACAATTTGATTGGTGGTGCCAAAGCGGATGACAGCGATGGTTGCTTCGATTTTTACAATCTGGATGAGGTAACATCGAAAGAGAAGATTGAAAAGGTAAAAGATGAGGCTTACCAAGTTCCACGGATGGATTCTGACGAAAATCGAAAGCCGCAAAACAATTTGGAGAAGAACAATTCTGAATCAAAATCAAGAGGACAGGATGATGGTGCGGCAAACAAAGGATCAGCCAAAACCGGGAAAAGTAGCACAGCCAATAGTTTTGGTAGCAAAAAGAAACCAGCTGAAGGTGAGACAAATGGAAAGCGACACAAGTGTTCATTGTGCGAGTATGTCACCGATTTCACAACCCATTTGAAAAACCACATGTGCAAGCATACTGGTGAACGACCATTTCCATGCAGCGTGTGCCAGAAACGATTCATCCAAAAACATTGTCTACAGTCGCACATGAAAACACACGTCGATGAGTTTCTGTTCAGCTGCTCAAATTGTTCGCAAGGATTCTATCGCAGCGAGGAGAAGGTGGAACATGAATCCGGTTGCACGGTTCGTCGCTATGAGTGTCATCTGTGTCAGGAATTCTCTGTTTTGCATAAGATGAATTTGAAACGTCATTTGCGTGTACATACCGGCGAGAGACCATTCGAATGCGACCGATACTCAAAGAGATTCAATTTCGCGAGTAATTTGGAATGCCGCCGCAAAACTCACGCCAACCCTCGTCCATTGAAGTTCAAGTGTTCAACTTGCTTCAAAATTTTCGCACAACACAAGGAAAAAGAAGATCATGAAGCCAACTGCAAGCGACACGGATACCGATGCGATTTGTGCAACAGCTTCACAACTGATCAGAAAGGGCATTTGATGGAGCACATGCGAACCCACACTGGCGAAAAGCCATTCCGATGTGAAATATGCTCGAAGTGCTTCTCGCGAAAGACACATCTCAACCAACATAAGAAGATTCACAAGTCGCTGTTTGCTGCCAAGGAATAACACTCGAAATCGATATCATCGACAGACGCAACTTTTGATTATCAATTTGCATTGAATAAAAACAAATATGAAATCTGCTCTTTTTATTTCAATTGAAACTAATTCAAATAATTGAATGATGAAAAATTGCTTCATCATGGAACTGATTTAATTGATTTGTTCTTAGCTGTCAACCATGTGAGGGAAATATTACACGTTGTAACTTGTCCAGAATTCTAACAATCCGTGTTCTTATTGGAACAGAAAAATCCGAAAATGTATGAAAAGGAACTCTTGTGATTTCCTTGGGTAATTAATTATGAACCATTTTATGAAAGTTCGATGTGGAAAAAACTAAAATATCGCAAGAAATGGTAACGTATGATAAGCAAAAGTTTTTAGGTACCCTGGATCCCAGTAATTTGGTGCATGTCAGTTAGAACTTTCCCCAAACTCAGTCAAGATTCAACGTACTCAAGATTCTCAAGTTTTAGAATCGGTTTCAAAATCATGCGTGCCCAGCCGAAAATTATAATTGCAATTACTGTTTCCTTAATTAAATGTTGATTTGTAAGCTGTTGAATGAAGGATAGAGGTGATATTTATCAAAATGCAATTTCGCGTAAAACTTCGACTACTTAACGAGTGTAAGGTGTTAAAATTCTCCAGTGTAATATTCAAAATGAATTACGAAATCACGATCCTATAATGGAAATGGAGGATTAAAACAGACCAACTTTATTTATTTTATTTCTCAATCAAGTGTTCTTTATTGAAAGCAGTTTTGTATTCAGTAACACGTAGCGATGTGACTCGGTCGATGGTCGAGTGAGAAGTGAGCGGAAGAAGAAGTGTGTGAAAGAAGCCATGTGTGGCCGCCGCCTGCTTTAGCCTTTCGGGCTGCAGGTGGCGCGTCGCACCATTTTGGTTGCTGCGCATTCGGGCTTAAGGCTTCGTTCACACTACAATCCGACAGCAAAAACCAAAAATACATTGATTCTTATGGACACTGAATGTACAGAATGTGACAAGAGCGAAACTAGTGGAAATATTCATGAACTAACATGTAATCACAAAGTTTAGTTAAAATTGCAAGTTTCAATCATTTAAACATGAATAAACATGTAAAGCACATACACATTTCTGTGACGTGAAAAGTCTCATGCTATCGGATCGTGTACGAAATACTTAAAATCAAATTTCATCCAAGAAGAAAATCGATTTTCAGAAATAAAATATCCGCTGCTTCTTTAATTACATATTATGATTCGAACATTTTTGAACTAGACAATCCGAACTCATCGAAATATTCGAAAGTCACTGCGGTAACACTTCACCATATTTCAGAGTTCGAGTTTCGACACTTATTATTGCAGCGTGTGACTGTATGCGCTGTTCGTTCATCGCTATTTCATCATCGCATCAGCACAAAGCACGTCGCAGAGCATTGACTACACATCGAACTAAAAATTTTCTTTTATTCGCGACGCCATTTTTGTTCTGTTCAACAGAGTCATTCCAACACACAATTCGTGTTTTGTAATTTATTCGCTGAATTTTCGATTAATATTCTCCAATAACGAAATAAAAAGTTTGATTCGTAAATTTTTTCGTGCAGAAAGGTGAGTTTTAATGCCAAAGTGTGGTTTTCCAAAAGTTTGTTCCATGTGTGTTTTCTAATGAACATTCTCATTTCTGATTGACAGCATCTCAATTCGGTCGCAATGAATGGTCACGGTACAGAGCCGCCTGATAAGCACGACTTCGATGCCATTGCTTTGGAAAATGAATCGATTTTGTGCGTAATGGAAATGAAACTAGAGCCGACCGTCAAACAAGGGACAGAAGTCAACGATGGTATTGTGATTGTGTCAAGATCAGCGCACACAGCCAATGGAACACTTGAAAATGCGACTGCTAGTGACCAAGAGAATGGTACCAAAATTTGTTTCCATTTCGACGATCTGGACGAGGTAAAATTGGAAGTAAAGACTGAAAAGGTCAAGGATGAGGTGAATCAAGTTCCACATAAGAGCTCTGACGAAAATCAAAAGCCACGCAATCGTACGAACAAGCTTTTTCCGAAACCAAAATCAAGTGGATCGGA
>NW_022596872.1:0-1568 GCF_009176505.1 Sitodiplosis mosellana | reverse complement strand
TTAGAACCGTACAAAATATTTTTCATTTCGATTTTGACCGCTCTGCGTCCCTATTTCAATTTTTAATATCGCAAACAAAGGTGCTGTTGTTAAAAATGGTACCTTTTTTACGACTCCTAAAATTGATCCAGAGAAACAGAACGGATCCGATTTAAAAAAAAAACGGTGAAATTTCCATGAAAAATTGAACATTTCTCTAAAACTTGTTTCTAAATTACCAATGTCAAGGTCCAAAATGGTCGAGCTATTTGATGCAATCGAAAATGGTAAGTCGGACTTCTTTTCGGTTATGTTTTAAGTAAAAGAAACTTCGATTTTGCTAAGACAATTTTTATATTTAGATTCTATATCAACAATCGAATATTTGATCCGGGGAGGAATGAATATGAGCTTACGATTTGACACTGGAGATACTCCAATCCATGTGGCTGCAAGTTTTGGTAAATATTCTTATCGAGAGACGCGCATGGTTAATTAGAAACAATACAAGTGACTTTAAAGCGTCGTTCATTTAAGTTCAAAATTGGTACAATACACTTGTAAATCATGGGATCAATTAAAGTTCAAAACCATGGTATGTTGTCAATGCTAAATACATACAATATTCCAAGGAACGGTTGTTATTTCCACATCAAACTTTAGTGAATGGCTAAGCATGTCCGCGAGCTCCCCCAGCGAGCCAGCTCCTCAATATGTGAGCGCTCAGCTCAGAGAGAGCTGGCTCATTTACGTGGCGTTAACATAGGAAAAATGTCAGAATATTTTCAGTTTTTTTTTAAATATTAGCTGTCAACATTCTGACATTTCTTTGTATTGCAACGCCACTTAAATGAGCCAGCTCTCTATGAGCTGAGCGCTCACATATTGAGGAGCTGGCTCGCTGGGGAAGCTTGCGGACATACTTGTGAATGGCACTATTTCAACCTAATCTCAAGGGCATATCTTTTGATTCTTATCAAATAACTTATGTGTACCTTTGCTTTTCTTTGATACATCTACATTTTAGGTCGTGCGAATGTCACAAAAATCCTCATCAAACACGGTGCAGACCTCAGTGCTAAAACACATGATGGATATACCGCTCTTCATATTACTGCATACAAGGGTAATTGAACCCATACCCTTGCTTTCAAATATAAACAATTTTTTTCATTCTCCTGCATTTTAGATTATGCGAAAATCACCGAATACCTCATCGAACATGGTGCTGACGTTGATGCGAAAAGCAGCGGTGGATATACATCCCTCCATTTGGCTGTGACGTATGGTGACGTATATTCTGCATTTCTTCGTATTATTTTCATGGAAATCTTTGCTAAATTTTTTTCCCAAAATAATCTGTAGACTTTTCTCACGTTTTCAGGTTCCGTGAATGTCACAGAAGTCCTCATCAAACATGGTGCTGACATCAGTGCTAAAAATCAAAAGGGAAATATGCCAATTCATCTTGTGAGCCAATTTGGTAAAGCCTTTGCTTTCAAACCAAATCTTATTTGCATTTTATATTACTTTATGTATTTGTCTAGGGGAATTTAACTCTTACGAGTTCAGCATGTTTTCTGCCAGTT